>NW_026004436.1:0-2086 GCF_001458135.2 Marmota marmota marmota | reverse complement strand
AATTCTTTACTGCAAATAAACTTGCTGCTCTAAACTTGCTGCTCTATCCTTTCTTTTTTTGTTTTTTTTATTTTTTATTTTAAAGAGTATATATATTTTCAATCAAAACGAGTCAAAAGTATGAGGTTTGCCCATAGAAATAATGCTCAAATAAAGACTGATGGGAGTGAATGGGTATGCACACCCACCTCTTCCATTTGATTGGCATAACTCAAGGTGAGTTTATTGTTCCAGGGTCCTCCTTGGAGGAGTTCTAATTGTTGAGCTGTGTTGATTTCTTTCTCTTCCCGGATATTTCCCAACTAGCTTATTGATGTCTTCTGGAATCATTTTCCAAATTTAAAAAATTCACTTAAGTCTGCTTCTGGGCAGCTTACATTATGATGTTAAAGAGGAAGGAATGAGTAACAAATCACAATGAAGTGTTGTATTACAGAGAGACAAAAGAAATCTGGGTATACAGAATGGTTACATAGAATTGACAGAAAAATTAATAAAAAAGAACAATAAAAATCTTCATTAATAGATATTGCATTTCCTCTACATCTCACAGTCTAAAAAGATTAATTTGAGGCAATATATGGGACATATTAAAACACAAAATGAGATTACTATGCTATAAAATATTATTAGAGGTTTACAGGAAGTTGATGAATGGATGAATAATCAAACGTATCTCTTGATCAAAAAGTCATATGTAGTTCTAAACTCAATTTGAAAAGACTGGCTCTTTACTTTCATACTACTATCCATGTGCAAAAAAAAAAAAGCTGTAATAATTACACCATGCTTCCTGTAGTTTTCCCAGGTAAAGGAACATGAAAGGATATCTTTATTCTCCTATTTTGAAACAGTGGAAGGATTGACTGCATGTCCCTTAAAACCCTTTCTAAAAATCTATAGTTACTAAGATTTAGTCTGCATTTGATGACTTACACTATAACTATAATTCAAACTATTTTTCTTAAGGACTGAAATCATCGTTTAACATAGGAGATAAAGAAAGAGTTTTGTGATGAGTAATAAGTACTGGAAATAATGGCCTTATCCATTTAGCTGTGAATAGTGATGCAAGATACTAAATGTTAAGGTAATGCAGTCACTTAACTATACTTTGAACAAAATTTATTATGGATGTGCAACCTTTAATCTCTAAATAGAACTATTTAAAAATTAACTCATAAAATACAAGGCAAAATGATTTACCTGATATAAAGCTGTGCTGCAGTGAACTCTGAATTTGCTGATAGGCATTTAGGATATAAAAACGACTTAAGAAGGAAACACAAACTTAGAGACGCAGATTTGGTAAGGGCATACCAGGGTAAGTATGCAGGTTAAGCAAATACTCCTGTACTAGTCACAGTTCTCTACAGAAACAAACCCAACAAGACATGTGTATTTATAATTTAAAAAGGAGGTTATTAATTGGCTTCCAAGATCAGAAGAAAAATAGTTCCACAATGGTCATCTCCATGCTGGAAAGCCAGAGGAACCAATAGTTGCTCAGAATTGGAGGAGCCTCAGAATAAGAGGAAGCAAAATGACACACAGCTCCATTCTGAAGGCCTAGCAGAGACTGAAGACCTAGAAACTCCATGGAGAATTACTGGTGACAGTTTGGAAGAGTGATGAAACCAGAGCCTGGTGTCCATACATGATGGCAGCAGCCATAGATGACCCCAAGAAGAGTTGAGCTTGTATCCACTGCTTCCACTGCAGTGTTCTCATTCTCCCACTTTGTGTTCTATCTGGGCCGCTGGCACATTGGATGCTCTCAGCCACACTTACGGTGCATTTTCCCCCAATCTGCTGTCACACATGCTATTCATCTCTATGAGGAAATCACTTCATAGACACACCCAGAAGTCTCTTAATCCCAGGCATCTCCTCAATCCAATCAGGTTGAGAATCCAGATTAACTGTCACAACATGGCAATGCACAAACTTGGATAGATTTAATCCACTGGAGCATAATATGAGGAGGAAGGACCTGTCTGTGAGAAGCCACCCCTGAGCCATTTAGTGTCTTCACTAGGCCTTGAGCCAAGGAGATTTTGGTTTGGTATTGCAAGTTATTTTGTGG
>NW_026004435.1:0-2086 GCF_001458135.2 Marmota marmota marmota | reverse complement strand
AAAAAAAAAAAAAAAAAAAAAAAAAAAAAAAAGAACAACCTGCCCCAGTCATGACCTTTCTATTTGGAATGGTTGTTTTACAAAATGGAATTACTAAACAAAATGGAGTCACTTTGGCTTGACTATCATACTACATGTATTTTTTAAAGAAATACATTAGTCAAATTCCAAAAGGTTTGTTTACCTTTCAAATATTTACATTGTTGTTACATAATTTAATTTTGTTGTCAAATATTATATTCTGAAAAAATTCTTAAAATTTTGAGGCTCACTTTATTATTGTAGTAGGTAACTTACAAACATTGACAAAATACCTAAGAAAAACAACTTAAAACAAGAAAAGATTTGTTTAAGCTAATATTTTGAGAGTTTTAGTCTATTGTTTCTTGACCTCTTTCCTTTGACCTGTGGTAAAGCCAAACACTTTTGTTGGGGTCATGTGGTAGAGCAAAGGTGTTCAAGTCATGGTGTGGGGGATTTGAGAAAGTGGAAGGGGCACAGGTCCCAATATCCCCTTGGAGAGTATGTCTCAAATGACTTAACTTCCTCAAAATAGGGCCCAGCTCTCAAAGTTTCCATCACCCCTAATAGTTTTATCAGCTGGGGACTCAACATTAAGCACATAAGTGTGGATGGAAAATACAAGATTAAATCTATAACAATGATCTACCAGACATTTTACTTTTAGTGAATGTTTCATGTAATCCTAAAATGAATTTGTCTTCTCTATCTGCTGGATATAATAATCTATAAACCCTTGTGGTGTTCAAATCCTTTATAGCCATACACACTTTTTCTTGTACTTGTTCTATTCTTTACAGACAGCAAGTGTTTATAACTCTATATGTGACAGTAGATTTCCTTTAGTTCTTGTCATTTTTTTCAACATGTATTTTGAAGCTATTGTATTGGTCCATGCACATTTATAAATTCCATATTTTCTTAAACTATCAACTGCTCTTTTTTCTGGTAATTTTTCTTGTCTGCAAATCTATTTTAGGGATCTTCTATTTTGTGCCATGTCAACTCAGCTAAATTAGGACTAAGTTCCCCAGATTTTCCTTTGTTGTACACTTCTCAGAATTGGCCTAAAGAGAAATTAGTGAAAAGAGAAATGTGTATGAGCGTAAGCCTACATTATTATTATTTTAGCACTCTTCTGGCTAAGTGTGGTGATGGACAGGTGGAGAGGTACTTGTGGATTCCAGCTTTCTTTTGTTCTCCATTTGAATGGAGCTCTGCCTTCATGACTGCAGCCAGCACAGACCAACAGTGGCATCAGGCCCATAACCAGATATTTGGCTGCAGAACCACAAAGGAATAACTCCCTATGTGAGTCCAGCACTTCTTTCTTTGAGGTCACACTTGGGCTACCACATATATCAGCTTTCATGCATAAACACTTGGTGACTCTTTTGACCCTCCAACTCCACTGTTCAGATCCTCTCTTCCCCAATTCTTCCTCTAATTTTTTATGAGAAAACAGAATATCATTCTCTGAAAAAGTAAAAAATAATAACATTGTAACTGGCATTTATGAAAAAAGCAAGAAAACACACATTAGTATTATCAAGAATGACAATAAGATATCATTTAAGATCCTAAAAAGATCAAGAGCATAATATGGAAATATTATAACATTACCCTACATACATAAATTCAAATGTGGATCCATTTCTTGAAAATCCCAAGGTACTAAACTTACTCAAAATGAAACAAATAATTTGACTAGTGCTCTATTATTAAAACTATATTAATCTTCTTCTCCTGCTCTTCGTCCCTACTCTGATCTTAATTACCCTCCTTATATCAAAGAAGACATTTGGCATTTGTTTTTTAGGGATTGGCTAGCTTCACTTAGCATAATCTGCTCTAATGCCATCCATTTCCCTGCAAATTCTATGATTTTGTCATTTTTTAATGCAGAGTAATACTCCATTGTGTATAAATGCCACATTTTTTTACATTTAACAGGGATGAGAGGGGGGAGGGAAAGGGAGAGAGAAGGGAAATTGCATGGAAATGGAAGGAGACCCTCAGGGTTATACAGTGGAGGGGGTAGAGAGAGAGGAGGGGAGGGGAGGGG
>NW_026004434.1:0-2087 GCF_001458135.2 Marmota marmota marmota | reverse complement strand
ATATGGAAAAAGGTACACTCATACACTGCTGGTGTGACTGCAAATTGGTGCAGCCAATATGGAAAGCAGTATGGAGATTCCTTGCAAAACTGGGAATGAATCCACAATTTGACCCAGTTATCCCACTCCTCGGTCTATACACAAAGGATTTAAAAACAGCATACTATAGGGACACAGCCACATTAATGTTTATAACAGCACAATTCACAATAGCTAAACTGTGGAACCAATCTAGATGCCCTTCAGTAGATGAATGGATAAAAAAAATATATGGTATGTATAGACACTGGAATATTACTCAGAAATAAAAGAGAATAAAATCATGTCATTTGCAGGTAAATGGAAGAGTGAAGTTAGCCAATCCCAAAAGACAAATGCCGAATATTTTCTCAGATATAAGGAGGCTGATTCAGAGTGGAGTTCGGAGGGGGAGCATAGGAGGAGTAGATGAACTCTAGATAGAGCAAAGGGGTGGCAGGGAAAGAGAGGGGGATGGGGGTAAAAAAGATGGTGGAATGAGAAGAGCATCATTACCTTAAGTACATGTATGAAGACACAAATGGTGTAACTCTACCTTGAGTACAACCAGAGATATGAAAAATTGTGCTGTATATGTGTAATATGAATTGTAATGCATTCTGCTGTCATATATAACAAATTAGAATAAAAATAAATAAATAATTTTTTTTAAATATAGGTCCCTAATAATAAAAGTAGAGAACTCCTTTCAAATATCAGACTAAGGAGATCCAACATGGCGGCGGGCACGGAGAGATCAAGTCTCTGACCTCTTCAGCTGCACGGGCATAGGGAGTCGTAAACCATCTAAATGCTGTTTGCTCAGGATCACTAGGCAATGCTGAGCTGACATGGATCTGGGGCGAACAGTCTGGGCCTCTCAGAACACACACTGAGCCCGGATCGGCTGAATTCAAGCTCCCATTCGCCTGCTTCTCGCAGACAAACTGCTGTGACTCAGCACTAAATGATCCCGCTGAAACAACTGGTCGGCCCTTCTGATCCTACAGAGGTTAATGCCAACCGAGCCTTCATAGGCAGTGGCCACAGGATTGAAACGGGGCTTGGGAGAAACAGTCAGGACCCACCCGTTGCATTGGTCATCAGGCAAAGGGAACGAACTGTTGCCATTTGCATGGGATACCACCATGGCAGAGAACTGATGTCACCAGAATGCATCGGAGGAGATAACTTCATTGAAACCAGCGGCAACAGGTGTGTAATCCCCTAGCCTTCCTCTCCACACAGCGGGGAAACCTTAAGGGCCCCTCCCAGCTCTCCCGTGAGCGCGCTAGCCAGACCGAGGGAATCAGGAGTGGCACGGGACCCACCGCGTGGAACTCCCAGCTACCGCTCCCACCAGTGCTGACAACTGAGGTCTCTTACACCAGCTACCGGGGGCGTGGCTACCGGAGGGCAAGCAAAATTCGCTGAGTGTTCTCAGCCCCAAGCTCTACAAACTTAGGGTGTGAGGGAATGGCAAACAGGGAGAGTGTGCCCAGTCGTTCGTGAAAACAGGGCTCCCAGGAGCAGCAGACCTGGCGTGTAGCCAGTATTGTGGTGAGTGTCACTGGTGAGCGGGGTCTGGCTTGAGGAAAAGTGGGGAAGTGACTAGACACAAGAGAAGGCCCTAGGCACCCAGGATTGGAGACCCGCCCAGTCTGGGAGGAGGAGCTGCTGCACAGTGATTGGTTCCCGCATATTGAGAGCTGAAGCTTGGCCCAGTGGGCACAGCACCACCTACTGGAAGTCGAATAAAATCAACTTCAAGACTAAGTTAATCAAAAGGGATAAGGAAGGACATTATATACTGTTAAAAGGAACCATTCACCAAAAAGACATAACAATTATCAATATTTTTGTACCAAATAAAGGTGCTGCGACGTTCATAAAACAAATTCTCCTCAAGTTCAAGAATCAAATAGACCACAACACAATAATTATGGGTGACTTCAACACACCTCTCTCACCATTGGACAGATCCTCCAAACAAAAGTTGAATAAAGAAACTATAGAACTCAATATCACAATCAACAACCTAGACTTAACTGACATATATAGAATATATC
>NW_026004433.1:0-2087 GCF_001458135.2 Marmota marmota marmota | reverse complement strand
ACTAATTCAAACTTTTAAGTCTTCATTATTCAAGAAATATATTGTATGAAGATATAGTTCCCTTGGATAGTGATTATTCTGGTGGATCTGGGGAAAGAAAATTGGAAATTCTCTGGAAAAAAATTCCATTCTAGGAGTCAAGAAAACATTCTGAATTTATATAGGAAGAAGTCTATTATGGTTTAGATTTGTGGTGCCTCCTAAAACATATTTGAGAGTGAGACAATGCAAGAAAGTTTAGAGGCAAAATGATTGGATTTTGAGGAAGTGGGTCATTGGGTCATACTTTTGGAGTACATAGTTTGTCCATGAAGAGTGGAGCTCTCTCTCTCTCTCTCTCTCTCTCTCTCTCTCTCTCTCTCTCTCTCTCTCCTTCTTGGTGCTATGTCCTAAACTGCTTTCCTCCATCATGCTCATCCATAATGGTGTTCTTCCTCACCTGGGGCCCAGAGCAATGGAACTGGCTATCTGTGGACGGGGTCCTCTGAAACTGTGAGTGACAAATAAACTTCCACCTCTAAAATTGTTCTTATCAGGTCTTTTGGTCAAAGCAGCAGAAAAAAAAACTGAATAAAATGAGATCAAAATATCAACATTTACAGGAGTTTGGAGAAGTGATTTCAATCTTCATGGATGCCTTTAAGGGTTTTAAGACATCAGTGGAAGAAGTAGCTAAAGATGTACTGGAATTAGAGCGAGAATTCAAATTAAAAGTGGATCTTAAGATGTGATGGAATGGCTTCAATTTTATGAAAAAAACTTTAATGAATTAGTTGTTTCTAATGAATGATTAGAGTATTTTCTTGAGATAAGAGTCCATTGCTAATGTAGATGCTGTGAGCATTTTTGGAGTTATAACAAAGCATTCATAATATTACATAAACTTAGTTGATAAAACAGTGGCAAATTTGAGAGGACTGACTCCAATTTTGAAGGATATTCCTTTGTGAATAAAATGTAATCAAACAGCATCACATGCTTCAGAGAAATCTTTTGTGAAAGGGTGAATTGATGCAACAAACTTCATTCATTATTTTAAGAAATTGTTACAGTCACCCCAAATTTCAGCCAACTACTACCCTGATTAGTTAGCATCCAATGAAACTGCATCATGATCTTCCATCAGGCAAAAGATTATGAATCTCTGAAGACTCAGATAATTACTACAATTGTCTAGCAATTAAATGTGTAAATTAGGTTATAAATATTTTAGACATAATGCTATTGCACACGTAATTTATTAATTATGGTATAAACATAATATTTATATGCACTGGGAAACCACAATAAAATGTGTTTAAAAAATAAGGACATATGCACTGTTTGGAAGACATTTATTCAGGTTGTTGAATATAGACTTTCATTATCTGTGATAGATTTTAATATGGTTACAAACTTATAAATAATTGACAGACACAAAAATTTTTATCCTGTCTGGTGAATGTTTATTTTCTTTCTTCTATACTGTGGAAAAAAATAGCTTTATCTCCATTTACATATTCATTTTAATATTCTTGATTCAAATATTTTTCTGTTTTCATATTCTGTTTTGAACCAATTGTAACATCTGCCTAGTTCCTTTATGAGTTAATACAGTTTAACATGGTCTTATTTTTTTTAATAAATGAAAGTTATAAACTTGCCTTTTTATTAAAATTATCTCTTAATAGATATTGCCTACTATGAATTGTGCATATTTTATGTTTCACTGACACTAATTAAATAATTCAGTTTGAAATATCTTTAAGCTTTTATCTAGCCTCTAACTTTTACAGACTAAGCTATCTTAAATACTGTATTGTATATTTGACTACAGTATTCTTCAGCTGGAGAATAAAAGACCCCATGAAAGAATTGGTGAATTGGATGACAGAACAATAGAAATTTCTCAAACTGATCAACAGAGAAAATTGAGACTGAAGCAAAACCTCAGGGACCTGTAGGAGAATGACAAAGGACTTATTCTCATAAAAATCTAGATGAATATCCAAATAATCATACTGAATGGAAAAAATTCAATATCAAGTTATAAACTAAATCAATCTTTCTATATAGTATCTCAAAATTATATATATATATATATATAT
>NW_026004432.1:0-2087 GCF_001458135.2 Marmota marmota marmota | reverse complement strand
TTTTTTTTTTTTTTTTTTTTTTTTTGGTACCAGAGATTGAACCCAGGGGTGCTTAACCACTGAGCCACACCCCCAGCCCTTTTTAATATTTTATTTAGAAGAAGGGTCTCCCTGAGTTGCTTAGGGCCTTGCTAAGTTGCTGAGCCTGGCTTTGAACTCACCATCCTCCTGCCTCAGCCTCCCGAGCTGCTAGGATTACAGGTGTGCTCCACCACGCCTGACTGTGCATAGTTTTGAGCTTCCTATTTTCTCTCTTTCTTCCCCTTGGCCCAGACCATTCCTTTCTCTTGAAAACCTGTCTTTACCCTTTCATCTGTTAGGCTGTCCTGTGCCTTGTGTTTCAGATTCTAACTCAGAAATCAATCCCTCCAGGAAATGGTCCTGGACTTCAGACTAGATGAGGTGCCTCTGCTGGGTGCCCCACAAAGCCCTTTACTCTCTCCAGCTGTAGCATTATGTTAGGCAAATGCCAGATGCAAACGTAATTCCAATATGTCAGTGGCTAAAACAATAGACTTCTGTCTCCTCTAAGCATCTGATGCAGGTGCTTCCGACTGTTAGGTAGACGTCTCAGGGGGATTCAAGGCCCTGTGATAGCTCTGCCATCTTATAGGGCTTCAGAGTCCTCAGCATGCAGCTGGGGCAGAAGAGGAGAGGGGCTGGAAGGCACCCTTCCCTCACTGTCTCCACACCGAGCCACCCTATGTTCCTGCCACTCCCATTCCAATGGCATCAACATGGTGTCACTAGTTGCTATGGGCAGCGGCTGTAAAGTAGCAATGTTATAATACAGAAGGAGGAATGCAAATTTTGGTGGACACACAGCTCCTAAGGTGCCCGACTGTAATTGTCTGGGGTCTGTAGTCTGTGGGGAGAGTAGGGGAAGGCATTGCTCACTATCATACCTTTTTTTTTTTTTTGTGGCAGTTGTGACCCTCCATCTTGGTGCAGGGACCACGTGACACATAAGGGCCTTCGTGCTTGGCTGGGAGAGATAGTAGTTCATGTGGACAATCATTCCTCTTGACATCCTTTCCCCGTACTATTCAGTGCTAGGGAGGGAGGGAGGGAGGAGAGAGAGAGAGAGAGAGAGAGAGAGAGAGAGAAGGCATGTCCTTTATGTCGTTTCCAGGCAAGCCCTTCTAAAAAGTACGTGTCTTGCACAGACAGAAGCATTCACTGTGAGCAGAGAGGTCCCACAATCACAGGTGCCCATCAAAGCATGAGCCTCCTCTTGGATGACGAGGCTCTCTGATTAAAGACTTGTTATTGGTCCTTTATTGGGCACAGAGAGAAAATGTGCTGCTGTTCGTCCTGGCATTGCAGCTCTAGTGCACATCTGGCACCTGACTCTGCGTCCCAGGAGGTGGGCGGCAGACGCATCTTCTCCCACTCTTTGGAAGCCAGCTATGTCTTTGAAGTGTCTCTTCACCCGTCATTTTTTTTTGTGTGTATGTCCATATGAGCATATAATAGTAGGAAAGCAATCACCTATCAGATTGTTAGGGGAGAAAAGAAGCAATGAATAGGCATGATGTGTAATTGACTTATGAAATTGGAGAAACAGAATTCGCTCTCTCAAGCAGTGTGGTTTCCATTTCTGAGAATCCTTAGGCAGGATAGTAATATATTGACTTGTGATATTGGAGCTTTCTGCTTTATAATTTAAGGACTCAAAAGTGACCTAATGGAAAGACACAAAGAATAACAATTAAGCACCCCATCCCACCATCCCCTATTCCTCTTCCTAAGGGGCCCCTTTATATAAAGAAACACCAGACCCCTGGGGGCTGGCTCAGTCCAAAGCCATCAGCATTTGTTATTTTCCTGTTTGCTCTGGTCCCTGTCTTAGTCATCAGTGCAGAAAAAGGGAGTCCAGTCATCCTCAGCAGCACCTGACCAATGCAGGGGACATCTTGGAGGCTGAGGCACAAGTGGCTGTTTCTGGTCTTGCCTGTTTTGTCAAAATTTGGAGGAAAGGGGCAAGCCTCTCTTCTCCTTCCCAGTGGCCCCTTCTGCTCTGAACCCTGCAGACCAGGCAGATAGAAAGTGGGTTACAAAAAAAAAAAAAAAAAAAAAAAAAAAAG
>NW_026004431.1:0-2087 GCF_001458135.2 Marmota marmota marmota | reverse complement strand
GTACCCCTAACTGTAACACTAGACCAGACATTGGCCATAGACCTAATTCTAGACCTAATCCTACAACAAACCCTAGCCCTCAATCTAGTCTTAAACCTAGCCTTAATCATAACCCTAAACCTAACACTAGCACTGACCCTAATTCTAATTTTCATCCTACCTCTAAACCTAGCTATAATGCCATCCCTTACCCTAAACTTAACCCTAACCCTAGGGGTAGGCCTAAGCTGAACATTAACCCTAGCCCTAATTCTAGCCCTAATTTAGCCCTATCCCTAACACTAACCATAATCCTAGCCCTAAGACTAACACTAACACTCATCCTAGACCTATCCCTAGTTTTAACTCTATCCCTTACTGTAACCCTAACCCTAGCCCTAACATTTGCTCTACTCTTAAATCTAGCCCTAAGTCTAAATCTAAACCTAACTCCAAATCTAAACCTAACCCTAAGCCTAAGCCCGACACTAACACTAGCCCTAACACTAATGCTAATCATAAAACTAACCATAACCCTAAAACTAGGACTAAAACAAAACCAAACAATAGCCCTAACCCTAAAGCTTAACTTTTACAAAATTCTAACACTACACCTAGATTGAATCATAGTCCTAATTCGAGTCCTAACCCTAACCTAAAAACTAACCCAGATGCTAACTCATATCCTATCACTAAGCCTAGCTCTAAACACCACCCTAAATTTAAACCAAACCCTAAAAGTAAGCCTAGCCCTTATTTGCATTGTATCCCTAAATGTAAAACTAACCCTGACTCTGACTCATATCCTAACACTAACCCTAGCTATAAATATCACACTAACCTTAAACCTATCCCTAACACTAGATCTACCCCTACCCCTAAACTTAATTGTAACACCAGTTCTTACATTGGCCATTGCCCTAACCTTAGCCCTAACCCTAACACAAAAACTAGCCTTAATATGAGCCCTAAAACTAGATTTAACCCTAACCCTAACCCTAACCCTAACTCTATCCCTAAACCTAGCTCTAACCCTATCTCTTACCCTAAGCAAAACCCCTACCCTAATGGTAATCCTAGACCTATCCATAATCCTCAGGTTTACCAAAACCATAACCCCTATTAATAGTCCTAACCCTAGCCCTTACTCTACCTCAAAAACTATCCCAAATCCTAATGCTAACCCTGACCCTTATTCTGAATCTAACACTAACCCTATGTCTAAAACTTACCCTAACCCTAGATCAACCCTACCACTAGCCCTACTGGTAATCTTATACCCAAACGTAACCCTACCACTACCCCTAAACCTAAACCTAATCTTAAATTTAGTCTTAACTCTAGCCTCCACATAAAAAAAGCCTAGCCCTGGCTCTAACAATAAACATAAACCTACCCCAAACACTTGCCCTACCCCTAGGTCCTAATTCTGGATGCAACCCTAATTCTAACTCTAACATGAACACTGACCCTGCCTTTATCACTAAATCTATCTCTAAACCTGACCCTAACTGGAAACCTAAACCTAACACTAGACCTAGCCATAAACCTAAACCTAAAACTAACTCTGATCATAACCCTAGCTCTTACATTTCCCATAGCCCTAACACTAGGCCTAAACCTAACAAAAATCTAGAGGTAAACTTAGGCCTAAATCTAGCCTTAAGTGTAACCCGAACCTTAACCCTAGCCCTAAACCTAAACTAAACCTCGCCTTAGTCCTTACCCTAGCTCAAAGACTAACCCTTACCCTAAACACAAACCTAGACATTTTTTCTAATTGTAACCCTAACCCTAGCCCTAATCCTAATCTTAAACCTAGCTCTAAACCTACTCATTACCCAAAACTTAACCCTAAATCTATTGAAAACCCTAGGCCTAACCCTAACCCTAAAAACAAATTCTAGATCTAAACCTAAGCCTCACACTCGCCATAGCCCTAACCCTAGCTCAAATCCTTAACATAAATCTAAACAGAAACATAGCCCTAACTCTAACCCTAAACCTAAATCTAACCGTAACCCTAACCCTAACACTACCTGTAATTGTATCCATTACCTTAACCATAACTGTAATCCTAATGATAACCCCAGCCCTAATCCTAACCC
>NW_026004430.1:0-2087 GCF_001458135.2 Marmota marmota marmota | reverse complement strand
ATTAGCTGTCATGTGGACTTCATACCAACATGATATCCATATTGTAGCATCTAATGCTAAGATAATAATATATTCCCTGTGACGTTTAATATTTACCCATACTATTGATATTATAATGTAATATCCAGATTATAGCATCTAAGACTAATATACTATCTGCCCAGTGAATTCCAGTAATAATAAAATCTCCACAGAGAAGCACATAAACTTAATATAAGAGCTGTTTTGTGTCTTTTCATGATCGTATGATATCTATAATATGCAATCTAAAAGTAACAGTAGCTGAATTTGGTTTTTGATATTAATGTAATATGCATACTATAGCATCCTAAAGTACTATAGCAGCTTCCCTGTGGTCTTTCATACTTATATAATTTCCATACTATAGCACATAAATCAAATATAATATCTGAATTTTGGTCTTTACTACTAATCCATTATTATAGCATCTAAAACTAATAAAATAGATGCCCTGTGGCCTATAAATGTCATATGATATCCATACTATAGCATTAATAGTAATATAATAGCTGCCCTGTAGCCTTTAACTTTAATATAATATCAATATTTTGGCCTCTAAAACTAACAGAATAGCTGTCCTGTAGCCTTTTAATACTAATTTTATCCATATGTAGCATCATTATAGTCTCCATGTAGCCTTTTATTCTAATATTATATTCATAGTGTAGACTCTAAAATGAATAAAATAGCTTCCTTTTGGCCTTCAAGAGTAATATGATATGCACTATGGTACCTAGAAAATATTATAATAGCTTCCCTGTGGTCTTTAATACTAATGATATCCATGCTATAGTATCTAAGACTAATAGGTGCCTGTTGTGTTTAATATTAAAGATGTCCATACTATACCTTCCAAAAACTAATATAATAGCTGCTCTGTGACCTGTAATATTAACATAATATCTATACTGTAGCATCTAAAACTAATATAATAGCTGCCTGGTAGCCTTTAATATTGAGATAAAAACTGTGGCCTCTGAAATTAATGTAATAGTTGTCAAGTGATGTTTTAATACTGATAGTGCATACATACTATAGCATCAAAAACTGATAATATAGCAGCCTTGTAGAATTTCATAGTAATATAATAATTATAACAGAATATAAAATTTTAATATTAATAAAATATCTATACTGTTGATCTAAATCTGATGAAATGGCTGCCTGTAATCTATAAAAGCCATACAATATCCATACCAAAGCTTCTAAAACTAGAATAATAGTGCCCTGTGGCCTTTAATGCTAATAGGTATTCATACTACAGTATTTAAAGCTGATGCAATAGCTGAATTGTTGTCTTCCATATCAATGCAATGTCAATATTATAGCATATTGAACTAATTTAGTAGCTTCCCTATGACATTTATATGCCAATATAATATCTAACCTGTTCACTTTAATACTAACATGATATTTGTACTGTAGCCTCTGAAATTGAAATAATAGCTAATTTATCATCTAAAACGAATATAGTAGCTGCCCTGTAACTTTAAAACTATTACAATTTTATAGTATAGCATCAAAATTAATATAATAGCTTCCCAGTGGCTTTTATATTAATATGATATCTGTGCTACAGTATATCCAATACTAATAAAATAGTGTCACTGTGGCTTTAAATACCAATGTGATATCCATGCTACTGCAACTCAAGCTAATATAATAGATGATTTGTGTCCTTTAATCTTACTATAATATCCATATAATAGCATATATTACATAATAGATGATTTCTGGCTTTAAATATTAATATTATATCCATAATATAGCATCTTAAATTAATATTACATATGTCCTGTGTCCTTAGGACAAATATTATATCCATACTGTTGGATTTAAAACTAGTATAATAGATACCTTGTGGACTTTAATACTAATATGCTATTCATACTCTAGCTTCTAAAGTTAATATAGTAGCTGCCTGGGCCCTTTAATATGATATGTAATATGATAAACATATTGTGCTCTTTAAAACTAAAGTAATAACTGCTCTGTGGCCTTTAGTCATACTGTGACCTCTAAATTTAATATAATAGCTGTCTTGTGGCCTTTATTACTGGTTTGTT
>NW_026004429.1:0-2087 GCF_001458135.2 Marmota marmota marmota | reverse complement strand
GAACACTAACCCTATCCCTAGAACTAAACCTAGTCCTAATTCTGGCTTTCACCCTAAACCTAACTCTAACCTGAACACTGACCCTAACACTAACAATAAACCTAGCTCTAAACCTGAACCTAACCCCAAACCTAAACCTAACACTAGACATAGTCATAACCCTAACCCTAAAACAGGCTCTAATCTGAACCCTAGATCTTACATTACACATATCTTTAACCATGGGCCTAAACCAAACTCAAAACCAAGCCCTGTTCTGAGGTCTAATCCTACCCTAAGCATAACCATAATTCTAAAAGTAGCTCTAACCCTAACCCTTGCCTTAGACATAACCCTAGTTCAAAGCCTAACCCTTAGCCTAAATATAACCCTAGCCCTATTTGTAAACATAATCCTAATCCTAGCCATAATACTAAACTTAACCCTAGTACTAACCCTAGCTCTAACCCTAACATTACCCTAACACTAACACTAAGCCTAATAATAACCCTAGCCCTAAACATAACCTTATCCCTAACCCTAATCATAAACCTAACCCTTGCCATAATCCTAACCCTAAATTTTACCTTATATCAAAACTAAACCTATCCCTGAACCTAAATTTAACCATACCCTAAACTTAACCCTAAAACTAAACTCACATCTAATTCAATACATTACTCTAATACTAACCGTAACCCTAATGAAAACCCTAGCCCTAACCCCAACCCAAACCCTAACCATAACCATAACCCTAACCTAGACCCAACACTAAACCTAACACTCCCCCTAGCTCTAACCATAGCTTAAACCCTAACCCTTACACTAACACTTACCGTAGCCCTAGTCCTAATCATAACACTAACTCTAGCTCTAACCCTAATATTAAACCTAGCCCTAATAGCCCTAATATAACACTACTCCTAATCCTAAACCATACCCTAGAATTGAGACTAACTATAATTCTCACACACGACCTATCCCTACTTCTAACCCTATACCTTACCGGAACCCTAACCCTAGCACTAACCCTAGTAATAACACTTGCCCTAGCACTAATTCTAGATCAAAACCTATCTCTAAAACTAACCCTATCCCTTACCGTAACCCTAACCCAAGCCCTAAACCTAGTCATAATCCTTAGCCCTAGCACTAACCTTTCTCTAAAACTAACCCTAACCTGAGGCCTCAGCCTAACACTGAAATTACCTGTAACCCTAATGCTATTCCTAAAATTAGCCCTAACCCTAGTCCTAGCCCTAAAACAAAACTGAGCCATACCCCTAACACTAACCCTTACCCTAAACTAAACCCTAACCCTACACCAGCCCTAATCATAGCCCTAATTTGAAACCTAACACTAACCCTAAACCTAACCATGACCCTGACTCATATCCAAACACTAAACCTAGCTTTAAACATCACCCTAACATTAAACCTAACCCTACCACTAGGCCTAACCCTAAACTTAACCCTAAAAATAACCCTAATTGTAACCCTATTCCTTACAATAGTCATAACAATAGCAGTAGCCCTAACCCTCATACAAAACTAGCCCTAATCCAAGCCCTAACATGAGCTTTAACCCTAAACCTAAGTCTAACACTTGTCCTAACCTTAGCTCTAACCCTATCGCTTACCGTAAGCCAAACTCGCACCCTAATTAAAACCGTATTCTTAGCACTAATCCTTAGCTTAACCAAAACCTAACTCTATAACTAGTCCTAACCCTAGCCTTCATTCTAGATCTAACCATAACCCAAACCCTAACCCTATCCCTGACCATTATTCTGACCCTATCACTAATCTTAGGTCTAAATCTAAACCTAACCCTAAACCAAACCCTAACACTAGCCCTACTGGTAACCTTATATATAAACCTAACCCTAACACTAGCCCTAGACCTTAACATAATCCTAAATCTAGCCATAATTGTAGCTCTAGACCTAACGACAAACTAGACCTAGCCTTAACAATAACCCTTAAACTAACCCAAAATCTAACCCTACCTCTAGACCTAATCCTACTTCAAATTCTGGCTTTAATCCTAACCATTACCCTACCAGAACACTGTCCCTGACACTAACACTAACCCTAGCTCTAAACTT
>NW_026004428.1:0-2087 GCF_001458135.2 Marmota marmota marmota | reverse complement strand
AAACAGATCAATTTCAAGTGACAAAATAGGAGACACCATCAGAAGTCTACCAACCAAGAAAAGCCTAGGACCGGGTAAACACATAGCTGAGTTCTACAAGACCTTTAAAGAAGAACTAATACCAATACTCTTCAATTTATTTCAGGAAGTAGAAAAAGAGAGTGCACTTTCAAACTCATTCTATGGGGCCAATATCACCCTGATTCCAAAACCAGGCAAAGACACATCAAAAAAAGAAAACTTCAGACCAATATTTCTAATGAACATAGATGCAAGAATTCTCAATAAAATTCTGGCAAGTCAGATATAAAAACATATCAAAAAGATGGTGCACCACAATCAAGTGGGATTAATTTCAGGGATGCAAGGTTTGTTCAGCACACAGAAATCAATAAATGTAATTCATCACATCAATAGACTTAAAGATAAGAATTATAAGATCATCTCCATAGACACAGAAAAAGCATTTGACAAAATACAGCATCCCTTCATGTTCAAAACACTAGAAAAATTAGGGATAACAGGAACATATCTCAACATCATAAAGGCTATCTATGCTAAGCCCCAGGCCAACATCATTCTGAATGGAGAAAAATTGAAGGCATTTCCTCTAAAAACTGGAACAAGACAAGGATGCTCTCTTTCACCACTTCTATTTAACACAGTTCTTGAAACACTGGCCAGAGCAATTAGACAGATGAAAAAAATTAAAGGGATACACATAGGAAAAGAAGAACTCAAATTGGCACTATTTGCTGATGATATGATTCTATACCTAGAAGACCCTAAAAGTTCCACCAGAAAACTTCTAGAACTAGTAAATGCATTCAGCAAAGTAGTAGGATATAAAATCAACACTTATAAATCAAAAGCATTTGTATATCAGTGATAAATCCTCAGAAATGGAAACGAGGAAAACTACCCCATTTACAATAGCCTCAAAAACAAACAAACAAACAAACAAAAAAAGGAATACTTGGGAATCAAAAGCAGTGAAAGATCTATATAATGAAAATCATAGAACTGTAAAGAAAGAAATCAAAGAAGACCTTAGAAGATGGAAAGATCTACCTTGCTCTTGGATGGGCAGAATTAATATTATCAAAATGATTACACTACCAAAAGCACTATACAGATTTAATGCAATTCTGATCAAAATCCCAATGACATTCCTCATAGAAATAGAAAAGGCAATCATAAAATTCATCTGGAAAAATAAGAAACTCAGAATAGCTAAAGCAATCCTTAGCAGGAAGAATGAAGCAGGTGGCTCACTGTACCAGATCTGAAACTATACTACAGAGCAATAGTAACAAAAACAGCATGGTATTGGCATCAAAACAGACTGCTAGACCAATGGTACAAAATAGAGGACACAGAGACTAACCCACAAAATTACAATTATCTTATATTAGACAAAGGAGCCAAAAATGTACATTGGAGAAAAGATAGCCTCTTCAACAAAGGGTGCTGGGAAAATTGGAAATCCATATGCAACAAAATGAAATTAAACCCCTATCTCTCACCATGCACAAAAGTCAACTCAAAATGGATCAAGAACCTAGGCATAAAACCAGAGACTCTGCGTCTAATAGAAGAAAAAGTAGGCCCTAATCTCCATCATGTGGGATTAGGCCCCAACCTCCTTAATAAGACTCCTTTGGCACAAGAATTAAAATCAAGAATCAATCAATGGGATGGATTCATACTAAAATCTTCTTCTCAGCAAAAGAAACAATCAGTGAGGTGAATGGAGAGCCTATATCTTGGGATCAAATCTTTAATCCTCACACATCAGATAGAGCACTAATCTCTAGGGTATATAAAGAACTCAAAAAGCCAAACATAAAAAACCCAAATAACCCAATCAATAAATGGGTCAAGGATCTGAACAGACACTTCTCAGAGGATGATATATAATCAACAAATATATGAAAAGATGTTCATCATCGCTAGCAATTAGAGAAATGCAAATCAAAACTACTCTAAGATTTCATCAACTTTGCTGTCTATGGGTTCTATTATTATAGTATCCTGATCTATTTGGGGCACTTTCCTCCCTTGTTTTTTCATGTTGTCTAGGTGTC
>NW_026004427.1:0-2087 GCF_001458135.2 Marmota marmota marmota | reverse complement strand
CTAGGCTTTCTTAATTTGTGACTTCTATGATAAAAGGTTCTCTAAACAGATTAGGGTTAGGTTTATGGTTAGGGTAAAAGCTAGGTTTAAACATAGTGTTAGGGTTAGAGTCAGTTTTGTCATGTATCTTTGATACTGGGCAGGATTCATCTTTTACCAAGCCTTACAATGTTCCCTCGTTTGAGCCTTCTCGGTTCAATGGTTTGCTGTCAGGAACAATTTGTGTTTTAAGGTTTCACTTTATTTTGAACTATTTTGTTGAAGAGAAATGGAGATTAAATCAAACAGGGTTGGTGCTAGCTGCTTGAAACTGCACACACTCAATCAGTGCTCTTTGGTCATTCTCTGGTTTGTTCCTTGTGAATGTTGCCCTCAGCTGAAACATGCAAAGCAATGTTATCCCAGAGCACTTTTGGAGAAATCAAGGAAATATGCATGTACTGAAACACTTCCCCCAATTATTTGCTCAGATTTCTTTGATACTGTGCAGGATACATCTGTTAGCTTTCCCCACTAGGCTCCCTTAGTTGGGACTTCTATGATCAAATGTTCTCTATACAGGCTAGGGTGAGCTGTAGGGTTAGGATTAAGGATAGATTAAGAGCTAGTGTTAGGTTTACAGTAGTTTTGTTCAAATTTCTTTGATACTAGGCAGGATTGATCTTTTACCGAGCCTTACTATGTTCCCCACTTTTGAGCCTTCTAGGTTCACTGGTTTGCTGTCAGTATTTTAGTTTTTATTTTAAGGTTTCTCTGCATTTTGACCTATATGGGTAAATGGAAATGGAGCTGGAAATCAAACAAGGTTTTTGCTAGTTGCTTGAAACTTCACACACTACATCAGTTCTCTGTGAGGATGCTCTGGTTTTATCCTTGTGAAAGTATTCCAAAGATGAAGCATGCGAAAATAACTCTATGCAAGAGCATTTTAGGAGACAACAGGAAAATAAACATGTACTGAGCTACCTCCCCCAATAATTTGGTGATATTTCTTTGACACTGGGCAGGATTCATCTGTTAGCTTGCCCCACTAGGCTCCAGAATTTTGAGTCTTCTATGATCAAAGGTTCTTTAAACAGGTTAGGTTAGGCTTATGGTTAGTGTTAGGTATAGTGTTAGGGTTACAGTTTGTCTTTTTCAAATATCTTTGATACTGGGCAGTTACATTTTTACCTAGCCTTACTATGTTCCCCAGGTTTCACCCTTCTCAGTTCAATACTTTGTTGATAGGAATAATTTTTATTTTACAGATTCACTTCATTTTGGCCTACATGGGTAAATGGACATGGAGCTGGAAATCAAAAAAGATTGATGCTAACTGCTTGAAACTTCACACACTCAATCAGTTCTCTGTGGGCACTCTCTGGTTTGTTCATTGTGAGATTAATAATAAGCTGAAGCATGCAATACAAATTTATCTGAGAACACTTCAGAAGAAAACAGGAGAATATGCATGTACTCAAAGAGCTACCCCAGTTATTTTGTCAGATATCTTTGAAACTGCCCATGATTCTTCTGTAAGCTTGCCCCACTAGACTCCCAAATTTCAAAACTTCTATGATCAAAGGTTCTCTAAACATATTAGGTTTAGTGTTAGATTTTGTGTTAGGACTAGGTTTAGACCTAGTGTTAGGGTTTTAGTTTTTTTTTTTTTTTTAATTTCTATGATACTGGGCAGGATTAACTTTTTTTTACTATTTTACTATACTCCAAATGTTTGGGCCTCCTACGTAAAAAGGTTTGCTCTCAGGAACAGTTTCAATTTTCATGTTTCTCTTCTTTTTGCCCTGTAGGGGTGAATGGAAATTAAGCTGGAAATCAAACAGTGTTTGTGCTAGCTGCTTGAAACTTCACACACTCAATCATTTCTCAGTGAGCATTCTCTGATTGGTTTCCTGTGAAGTATCCCTAAGCTGAAGTAGAAAGAAACAGCTTATTTCTGAGTGCTTTAGGAACAAGCAAAATACACATGTATTTAAAGAGCTACGAATTTTTTTCATCGTACTACTTTGATACTGTACACGATTCATCATTGACCAACCTTAGTAGGCTCCCCAAGTTTGGGTCTTCAAGGTTCAATGGTTCAG
>NW_026004426.1:0-2087 GCF_001458135.2 Marmota marmota marmota | reverse complement strand
TTTAGTGTTAGTCTCAGTTTTATACCTAGGGTTAATGTTAGGGTCAGATGAGGGTCAGGGTTAGGTTTAGAGGTAGAATGAGGGCTAGGATTAAGATTAATATTACGGTTAGAGTTTAAGTTAGGCTAAGGGTTAGGATTAGGACTAGGATTATCATTTGGGTTAGGGTTTGGCTTACTGTAAGGAATAGGTTTAGAGTTAGGTTTATGGCTAGTGTTAGGGTTAGGGTTAGGGCTAGTATTAGGGTTAATGCTTGGGTTAGGGCTCAAATTAGGGGTAGGATTTGTTTAAGGTTTAGGGCTATGGTTAGGAAAATGACTAATGTACAATCTAAAGTTATGGTTAAGGCTAGTTTTAGAGTTAGGTTAAGGCTAGATATAATGTTAGGGTTAATTTAAGGTTAGGTTGATGTTTAGAGCTATGATTAGTGTTAGGGTCAGTGTGAGGGTCAGGGTTAGTTTTAGAGTTAGTTTTGGGGCTAGTTTTAGGGTTAGGCTTTGTTTAGGTTAAGGGTTATGATTAGGGCTATGGCTTGGTTTTGATTTATGGCTAGGGCTAGGCATAGGGCAAGTTTTAGAATTAGCATTATGGTTAGGGGTAGTGTTAGTGTTGGTTTAGGCCTATAGTTACAGTTAAATTTAGAGTTAGGTTTATATTTAGACTTAGGCTGAGATCTAGGGTTAGGATTAAGGCTAAGGATATAACTAGGGCTAGGGCAAGAGTTAGAGTTAGTCTTATGGCTAGGTTTAGGGTTAATATACGATTAAATAAGGCTAGGATTAGCATTAGGCTTTGTGTTAGGCCTAGGTTTAGGGTGAGGGTTAGCATTAGGGTTAGGGTTAGGGTTAGTTTTACAGTACAAGATGAGGTTATAGGTAGGTTTAGGGCTAGGGCGAGGATAAGAATTTGGTTAGGCTCTGGTTATGGTTCAGGTTAGGATTAAGCCTAGTTTTAGGTCTAGGCTTATGGCTAGGGCTAATTGTCTAGATTTATGGTTTAAAATAGTTTTAGGGTTAGGCTTATGGCTATGTCTAGTATAAGGGTTAGGTTTAGGGTTAGGGTCAGGTTCAGAGCTAAGGGTAATATTAGGGTCAGGGTTGTGATTAGTGTTTTGGATAGGTTAAGGTTTAATATTAGGGCTCAAATTAGCATTAGAGTTAGGATTAGGGTAAAGATAGTGTTAGGTTTATGTTTCAGGTTAGGTTTAGGGTAATGGATAGGGTTAGGATTAGGGATAGAGTCAGGTTTAGGCCCAGGTTTAGCATTAGGGTTAGGGTTATGGTTAGAGAAATTGATAGGGTTAGAGATAGGGGTTCTGCTAGGGTTATTGTTACAATTATTGATAGGGTTAGGCTTAGGGTTAGGGTTGGGCTTAAATCTAGGTTTACAGCTAGGGTTATAGTTATAATTAGTGATAAGGTTAGGGTTAGGGTTAAATCTAGGTATAGGGCTCAGAATAAGTCAAGGTTTTGGGTTAAGTTAAGGCTAGGTTTAGTGTTACAGCAAATGTAAATACCAGGGTACAATTAGGGCTAATCTTAGGGTTAGGATTAGGGCTAGGTCTATTGTTAAGTTTAGGTTTATTGTTAGGGTGATATTTAGAGCTAGGGTTATTGTTAAGGTCCGAGTCAGGGTCACGGTTAGTTTTAGAGTTTGTCTTAAAACTCCAATTAGGGTTAGATTTATGGCTAAATGTAGGGTTAAGGCTTTATTTATATTAAGGGTTAGGGTTAGGTCTATGGCTTGGTTTTGTTTTAGGGCTAGGGTTAGTGCTAGTTTTAGGATTACCCTTAGGGTTAGGGCTCGTGTTTGGTTTAG
Source organism: Marmota marmota marmota (assembly GCF_001458135.2). Taxonomy (NCBI): domain Eukaryota; kingdom Metazoa; phylum Chordata; class Mammalia; order Rodentia; family Sciuridae; genus Marmota; species Marmota marmota. The sequence goes on along the minus strand of NW_026004426.1, from coordinate 269 downwards.
GTTTAGGCTTATTGTTAAGTTTAGATTTAGAATTAGGGTTAGATCTAGGGTTATGTCCAGGGATATAAATAGGGCTAAAGTTAGACCTACGGTTCGGGATAGGATTAGGGTTCCTGCAAAGTATGGGGTTAGCACTATGGTGAGAGTTAGAGTTAAGGGTTAAGTTTAGGGATAGGGATAAATTAGGTCTAAGATTAGGGATAGGGTTAGTGTTAGGGTTAGGCCTAGGGTTATGGTTAGGGTTATAATTAAGGCTATGTTTTGGGCTA
>NW_026004425.1:0-2087 GCF_001458135.2 Marmota marmota marmota | reverse complement strand
TTTTTGTTGTTGTTGTTTTATTGTTGTTTTTGGTGTTCAGTACAGAACTTAAAAATATCCCCTAGAGATTAGTGCTCTATCTGATGTGTGAGGGGTAAAAATTTGCTCCTAGATGTAGGCTCTCTATTAACCTCACAGATTGTTTCTTTTGCTGAGAAGAAACTTTTTACATCCCATTTACTGATTCTTGATTTTTAATTCTTGCGCTATAGGAGTCTTATTAAGGAAGTTGAGGCCTAATCCAACACGATGAAGATTAGGGCCTGCTTTTTCTTCTATTAGACGCAGGGTCTCTGGTTTAATTCCTAAATCCTGATCCCACTTTCAATTGATTTTTGTGCATGGTGAGAGACAGGGGTTTAATTTCATTTTGTTGCATAAGGATTTCCAGTTTTCCCAGCACCATTTGTTGAAGAGGCTATCTTTTCTCCAATGTATGTTTTGGCATCTTTGTCTAATATAATTGTAATTTTGTGGGTTAGTCTCTGTGTCCTCTATTCTGTACCATTGATCTACCAGTCTGTTTTGGTGCCAATACCATGCTGTTTTTGTTACTATTGCTCTGTAGTATAGCTTAAGGTCTGGTATAGTGATGCCATCTGCTTCACTCTTCCTGCTAAGGATTTCTTTAGCTAGTCTGGGTCTCTTATTTTTCCAGATGAATTTCATGATTGCTTTTCCTATTTCTATGAGCAATGCCATTGGGATTTTGACTGGAATTGCATTAAATATGTATAGTGCTTTTGGTAGTATGGTCATTTTGATAATATTAATTCTGCCTATCTAAAAGCAAGGTAGATTTTTCCATCTTCTTTGATTTCGTTCTTTAGCATTCTGTAGTTTTCATTGTATAGATCTTTTACCTCTTTTGTTAAGTTCATTCTGAAGTGTTTTTTGTTGTTGTTGTTTGTTTTTTGGGTTTTTTTGTTTTTGTTTTTGTTTTTGTTTTTTTGAGGCTACTGTAAATGGAGTAGTTTCCCTCATTTCCCTTTCAGAGGATTTGTCACTGATATGCAGAAATGCCTTTGATTTGTGGGTGTTGATTTTATATCTTGATATGTTGCTGAATTCATTTACTAATTCAAGAAGTTTTCTAGTGGAACTTTTTTTGGGTCTTCTAGGTATAGAATCATATCATCAGCAAATAGTGCTAATTGAAGTTCTTCTTTTCCTGTGCATATCCCTGTAATTTCTTTCATCTGTCTAATTGCTCCAGTGTTTCAAGAACTATGTTAAGTAGAAGTGGTGAAAGAGGGCATCCCTGTCTTATTCCAGTTTCTATAGAGAATGCCTTCAATTTTTCTCCATTTAGAATGTTGTTGACCTGGGGCTTAGCAGAGATAGCTTTTACGATGTTGAAATATGTTCCTGTTATTCCTGATTTTTCTAGTGTTTTGAACATGAAGGGGTGCTGTATTTTCTCAATTTCTTTTTCTGTGTCTATTGAGATGATCATATGATTCTTTTTTTTTAAGTGAAAAACTGTTAATTTATTGATTCAAAGTTTTTTGTTGTTGTTGTTTTTTAAACACTCCCCAATACATGCAGTTCAGGGTTAAGAATCACATTTGTAGCACATTGTTGAGTATTGACACAAAAGTATGCATCACTGTATACCCCATCACATCTCTTCCCAGCCTCTACAATCCCTGGTTGGGGGTGTTTTCATTAACACATTCATAAAGCTCAGAAGCATGTTATTACTGGTTTCCTTGCAACCTCCCCTCCCCAATATCCCCATTCTGGACTTAAGGTTTTAAAAGGCAGGATATTCTTCAGTTTTAATTTATTAAGCCCACTGACAAACCTGAGCTTGTGTCTCATGAGGACCCAGAGTTTGCTTTCAGAGGGTTTCTACTTAAGTGAATGTGACTCTCACCAGTTATTATCCACTCATTTATTGCAGGAGGGAGGTCTGCTCTTCCCTGTGGGTGCTCACACAGTAACACAGGCTTCTAACGAATCAGTCTGAACTGGCACTGAGGAGACCATTAACTGGGACTCTCTTAGATTTCAATGCATATCTCAAAATTCTTCTGATTTGTGTTCCAAAGTAGCTTTGCTTCCATCTGCATCAATGCAGCACG
>NW_026004424.1:0-2088 GCF_001458135.2 Marmota marmota marmota | reverse complement strand
TTGAAGGGCTGGGGATGTGGCTCTGGTAGAACACTTGCCTAGCATGTGCAAGGCCCTAGGTTCAATCCCCACTACTACCACCAAAAAAAATTAAAATAAAGGACTGGGAAGGTAGCTCAGAGATTAAGCATCCCAGGTTCAAAACCCAATATCACCAAAAAGAAGAAAGAAAAATAAAACGGAATTACTTCCAAAACAAAAAACAAAAGGAAATTAAAGAATTTGAAAAGTACAATATCTGGGCCCTGCAATGGGTATGGATATGGTACAGCAGCTGGGGTGGGAGGGTTACATACCACAAAGTACAGAGGTGAAAGTGTAACCCAGCTTGTGAGAGCTCCACAGTATAAAGGGAGAGAAAAGATGCACAGCTTCACCATAAACCAGGTAATGTCTGTTCTCAAGATGTTCCTAACTGCAACAAAGCTCAGCCATGACAACATAGGAACCAGATGTTTGTACCTGGCAAGGGAAGACAACCTGTTGAATGTGCAGTTTCTCACTCCTCCAGTGGAGAGAACTGGTGTTCCACATGTTTTTGAGCATATGGCCCTTTGTGGTTCTCAAAACCACAGAATCCATGCAGAGATCTTTTCTTCAAAATATTGAACATTTCCACTTTAATGAATGCCTTCACAGGCAGGAAGGATAGTAGTGACTAGAACAAGAGGAATCCGTGTGACCCCCAAAATGCCCTTGATTTTTAGGGAACATTTACGGATAATGAGAGGATTATTTTCTCAGCACCTTCCAAGCAACTTTCCCTGGCCTCATTGGATGTGATCCCTCGTGCATCCCAAAGCTCATGTGGGAGCAGTTCAAACCATTTCATGCTACTCTCTACCACCTAAATAGTGTTAGGTTCTTCACTTAGGGTAATTCTCAGATCGGCATCTGCAACAAATTCATGAAGGAGCTCTGGGTGAATTTCAGAAAATTGAACCAAATATCACAGTGCCAGCCCAGAAGACCTGGGACAAGCTGGGGGAATTCAGGTGCAGCCTAGATTCATTTGCTACAGATACCTCTAAACAAACAACGGTCAGTGTTGGTTTCCTCTTGCTGATGTCACTGACACATTTGAAGTCTTCACATTAAATCTTCTGGCTTCACTCTTTTTATTATTATTATTTTAGATGGACACAATACTTACTTTATTTATTTTTATGTGGTGCTGAGTATCAAACCCAGTGCCTGACACATGCTAGGCAAGCACACTACCACTGAGCCACAATCCCAGGCCTCTGTTTTCACTCTTGATTGCTGGGCCAAGTTCCCCCTTTACAAAGCCTAATTGAATCTGGACTTGGCACAGACTTTTCTCCCTGGTATAGTGGCTACATAAGGGAGGCCTGCTTCAATATAAGTCTCCAAGGGATTGCCAAGAAAGATATTCAGACAGAGACCTTGTGGATAGAACAGTTGAGAAATAATTGAGAAAGGATTTGAAGAGTGTTGAGGGCCACAGCCAATTCGGGATGACGCATGGCATTTTTCCCAGAAGTAGTGGTTGAGAGATGACTTTTGAGTTCTGGCGGAGTTCCCGTTGAGTTCCACTTGAGCTCTCGCGGGGATTCCCGGAGAGTTCCCATTGGTTGGGGAAGTGCCAGAGGAGGGATATTTCTGGTTGCTGGTTCCTGGAGGAGCCGCGTGGGGTCCAGGAGAGTTCCCGGGGAGCGTGTGTGGAGTGTGCTGGTGGAGTTCAGAAATAAAGTTTATTCCTGCTTCAGTGGCTCGTGATTTGTGCCCAGCCAGACTGTGGCAGAAGAGATTTGAAGTGAAGCTTTACTTTATACAATTGAAATTCAAATAAAGCATCAGTCTACCAGCTTTGGACTTGCCCTGGCAAAGCTTCCTGCTAGAATCATGATAGGTGCCCTGTGGAGCTTTTCCAGGTGGGAAATCAGCTAAATTTAGGCAGTGCCTTAAGGAAAATCCTAAATTTTTCTAAGAAAAAGTATTTTAAGAATAATCAGCATAAACTGACTTGATGAACCCTGATGACAAGTATCATGAGAAATGCAAATAGGAACAGAAAAAAAGCAGGAGGTCAGTTTCTCTCTCTCTCTCTCTCTCTCTCTCTCTCTC
>NW_026004423.1:0-2088 GCF_001458135.2 Marmota marmota marmota | reverse complement strand
ACAGCAGATTATATCAAATTACTTTTTTTTTTTTTTGGTATGGATTATAGTAAAGACAACTTTATTATCATGCCAATTGAAACTAGCCTGTTTGGAAATTTTACCTGTTATCTCTCTCTCCCCATTTTTTTGTGGGAAGATACTGAGGATTGAACCCAGGGATATTTAACCACTGAACCACACCCCCCATCCCCAGCCCTTTTTTAATTTTTATTTAGAGACAGGGGTCTCACTAAATTCTTTAGGGCCTGGCTAAATTGCTGAGGCTGGCTTTGAACTTGTGATCCTCCTGCCTCAGCCTGCCAAGCCACTGAGATTACAGGTGTGCACCTCCACACCCAGCACGCTCCCTGATTTCTTAGAAGGTTGGATAACAACTTAGTTTCAGTTTGGGGATGTGGAACTTTAGCATCAGTGACTCCATTTTAATTTTCAGTCTATTCTGTTGGTGCCCAGTCCAGGAGCTCAATCCAAAACAACAGCCTCCTGTAGTTTTTATGTAACAAGTGTGTACTACATGGAGTTAAGTTAAGCACTTTACTTGCTTCAAGCCACTTATCTCGCCTAATCATCTTAGGAGAGGCTATCATTTTCTCATTTTACAGATGAAGACACAGACTCAGAGAGGTGATTGGTCCACAGTGAGGTGGTGAACTAATAAGTACCAACCACCTTCAGTCTTCTGGCCTCACTTTCCCAATCAGACTCTTGATTTTCCTCCCAGTAATTCTAAGGGACATTTCTACGTACAGTGCATGTAATATTATTTCCTCTGTTCAACTCTCTTAATAGGGCTTTGAAATACCTTACGCTTCTACTTATAACACTATAAAAGATACTATCTCTTTTATTTGGGATTCTTTTCTCCCAGTATTTTGTTTTGTTTTGGTACTGGGAACAGAATCCAGGGGCACTTAACCACTAAGCAACATCCCTAGCCCTTTTTTTAATATTTTATCTAAAGGCAGAGTCTTGCTGAGTTACTTAGGGCCTCACTTTTGCTGAGGTTGGCTTTGAACTGTGATCCTCTTGCCTCAGCCTCTCAAGCCACCAGGATTACAGGCCTGCGTCACCACACCTGGCCCCCTTTCTCCCAGTTTTTTAGTTAAATATAATAGTGGTTTCTCCTCTCAAAAGCTCTTAACTGTCCAAAACACCATTCTTCTGATAAAAAGTGTTTTTATGTCTTAGCTCCTCCCTGGGGAAGCCCCTTAAGGTCACATAGCCACAGCTGCTTTTAAGCAAAACTGTAATGTATATCCCCTACAGTCATTCTGCTCCAAGGTCATGGTTACCTTGCTACGTAGTTCCCCAAGGGGTTTTGTTATGTATATTTGTTTATTCTGACCTATTAGATCATTTGGATTACAAGCAAATCAGCAAAAACACAAAGAAGGAAAAGATACAGAGCAATAGCCTCTGTTATGAGTGAACTCTCAGACATTGAGTTGGAGCAAACCTCAGTGATTATTGGCTCTGATGGTCTAACATGGAAAATCCCAGGGTGGGAAAACATTCAGTGGTTTTCCCAGGGGCATGGAGGCAGAAGCATCTCTGGACCTGAAATTCTTGCACTGTATATACCATTGTGTTGGTGATTTTTCAAATAATCCTCAATCAAAAGAGATCCCTAGCTGGGTACAGTGGTGCACGCTGTAATCCCAGCAGCTCGGGAGGCTGAGTCAGAAGGATGGAGAGTTCAAAGCCAGACTCACCAATGGCTAGGCACTAAGCAACCCAGTGAGAATATGTTTCTAAATAAATTATAAAATAGGGCTGAGAATGTGGCTCAGTGGTCCAGTGCCCCTGAGTTCAATCCCTGGTACAAAGAAAGAAAGAAAGGCCCTTAAACTGGGCTTGGTGGCACAGGCCTGTAATCCCAGTGGTTTAGTAGGCTGAGGAATGAAGATCAAGAGTTCAAAGCTAGCCTCAGCAATTTAGCAAGATCCTGTCTCTAAATAAAATATAAAAAAAGGCCAGGGTTGTGGCTCAGTGATAAAGTGCCCCTGGGTTCAATCCCTGGTGAAAGAAAGAAAGAAAGAAAGAAAGAAAGAAAGAAAGAAGGAAGGAAGGAAGGAAGGAAGGAAG
>NW_026004422.1:0-2088 GCF_001458135.2 Marmota marmota marmota | reverse complement strand
AGCTAGGGTTAGGGCTAGGGCAAGGGTTATGTTTAGGTTTAGGTCTAGGTTTACCTTTATGGTTATATTTAGGTTTAGTGTTAGGGATAGGGTTTTAATTAGGGTTAGGTTTAGGGTTAGGGTAATGTATATGGTTAGAGCTAAAGTTCAGGCTAGGTTTAATGTTAGGATTAGGGATAGGGTCAGGGTTAGAGTTTAGGATAGAGCTAGGGTTATGTTTAGTGTAAAGGTTAGCCTTTGAGCTAGGGTTAGGTCTAATGCGAGGCTTAGGTTAGGGCTAGGTTTAGGGCTAGGTTTAGGCTGAGGGTTATGCTTACAGCTAAGTTTAGGCCTAGGATTAAGCCTAGGTTTTGTGTTAGGGTTAGGGCTAGGGTTAGGACTATGGGTAATGTAAGAGCTAGGGTTATGTTTAGGGCTAGTTTTAGGGTTAGAGTTATGGCTAGGTATAGGGTTAGGTCTAGGTTTTTTATGTTAGTGTCAGATTTAAAGCTAGGTTCATTGTTAGAATCAGGGTCATTTTTTGGGATACGGTTAGGGTTAATGTTAGATCCAGAATTAGGACTAGGTTTAGGTGTAGGGGAAGGGGAAGTGTTCAGTTTAGGTTATGGGTTACTGTTAGGACTAGTGCTAGGTTTTTATTTAGGTCTAGGGCTAGAGTAATAGCTATATTTAGGATTAGCTTTGGGTCGAGGTCTAGTGTTAGGCTGAGGTATAGGTATAGTTTTACCAGTATGGCTAGTGTTAGGATTTGGTTTAGCGTTAGGGTCAGATTTAGACCTAGGGTTACTGTTAGGGTCAGATGGGTGTCAGGGTTAGGTTTAGAGGTAGAATGAGGGCTAGAGTTAAGACTAGTATTATGGTTAGAATTTAGGGTTAGGGCTCGAATTAGCATTAGGTTTAGGTTTAGGGTAATGATTGGATTGGGTCTAGGGTTCAGGGTAGGTTTAGGGAAAGTGATAAGTTTTCTTATAGTGATATGTTTAGGGTTAGGCCTAGGTAGAATTAGGGTAAGGTTTATGTTTAGGGTAATGATAGAGTTAGACTTAAGGTTAGGGCTGGGGTGATGTTTAGGATTAGGTCTTGTTTTAGGGTTAGGGTGAGAATTAGAACTAGGGTTTGGTTAAGGTTATGTTTAGTGTAAAGGTTAGGTTCTGAGCTATGGTTAGGGCTAGGCTGAGAGTTAGCTTCAGGATTAGGTCTAGGGATAGGATTACGGTAGTTTTTGGGTTAGGGTTAGGGTTACAATTAGACATGGGATTAGTGGTAGTGTCAGTAAAAGGGTGACGGTTAGTGTTAGGGTTTGGGATAGGGTTAGATCTAGAATGAGGGCAAGGGTAAGGGCTATTAATAGGGTTAGTGTTTTGGTTAGTCTAAGGATTAGTGATAGATCTAGGGTTATGCTTAGGTTTAGGGTTTTGCTTTAGGTAAGGGATTGGTTTAGAACTAGGGTTATGGCTATGGTTATGGTTACAGTTAGCATTAAAGCTAGGGTGAGGGCACGGATTATGCCTAGGTTTTGTGTTAAGTTTAGGTCTAGGGTTAGGGCAATTGCTAATGTAAAAACTAGGGTTACCATTAGGGTTAGTTTTAGTGTTAGGGTATGGCTTAGTTTTAGTGTTAGCTTAGTTTTAGTGTTAGCTTAGTTTTAGTTTTAGGATTAGGTTTAAGTTTAGGGAGATATTTATAGCTAGTGTTCATGTAAAGATAGAAATCAGAGTCAGGCTTAGTTTTAGGGTTAGAGTTAGAACTCGAGTTAGGGCTAGGGTTACTGTTAGGGTTCAGTTTAAAGTGAGGGTAGTGTTTACAGCTAGGATGAATGTTAGGTTATAAGTCAGGGTCAGGGTTGGTTTTAAGGTTAGGGTTAGGACTCAAACTAGGGCTAGGGTAAGGTCTAGTTGTAGTGTTAGGGATTGGTTTAAGTTAAGGTTTAGGGTTAGGGCCAATGCTCGGTTTTGTTTTAGTCCTAGGGTTAGGGTTAGGGCTAGTGTTAGTGTTAGGCTTAGGCTTAGTGTTAGGGTTATATTTGGAATTAGAGTGAGATCTATGGTTAGCATTAGAACTAAGGATAGGGTAAGGGTTCTGACTAGG
>NW_026004421.1:0-2088 GCF_001458135.2 Marmota marmota marmota | reverse complement strand
CAAACAAAGAAATAAACAGAAGCAAATACAGAGTACATGACAATCTGTGTCCGGCTTAGACACCTTTGCCCCTATTACTATATACCTTGCCCACATTCGATTGGTGTTATTGGATTAAATTCATTTTTTAGCGTAAAATGTTTCCACAGACTTTTGTGATCTGACTTCTGGCCGGAATCACTTCTGGTACTGAACTCTGCTTAGGCAAGGTAATATAATACACAAATATATTTGGTCTCTGTCTCCATCCCCCCTTTTGAATCTGCCTTAAGAGCTCCTAAACCCTACAAACTTTCCCAGTGCTAGGAGAGTCTTTTGTCATTCATAATGAGCCCCTTTCAACCACACTCAGTTTATGCTAATTCAGTTAGGGTGGAGTCCCTAGGTAGCCTCCTGTTGGGGCTGGTCACCGAAAACTTCTAGTGATTAGAGGGTCGGAACTTTGAGCCCCACACACCCGCCTTCCTCTGGAAAGAGAAGGGGAAGGCTAGAGATTAAAGTATGTAAAAACTCTTCTACAATTAAACTGGGGGAGCATCCTGGGTGGTGAACACAAAAAAGTTCTGGGACAGCGTTGGGGTAGAGAGGACTTGGAAGCTTCCTGCACCCTCCCCACCCCCATACCTTGTCCAGTATCTCTCTTTCATTTGGCTGTTCTGATTTGTGACCTTTATAATAAATTGCAAAACATAAGTAAAGTGTTTCCCTGAGTTCCAAGAACCTGTTTGGCAAATTATTTATTAAACTCAAAGAAGAGTTGTGGGAATCCCCTGAATGTATAGCCCATTTGTTGGTTACAAGTCTGGGGCATATGATTGGCATCTGAAATGGGGGCAGTCTGTGGGGCCGAGCTCTTAACCCCTGTGGGATCTCTTGCTAACTTCAGGTAGTGTCAGAATTGAATTAAATTGTAGGTTTACCGGCTGGTATTAGAGAATGGATTATGCACGGGGGAGGGGGGGAGGAAACCCCACACATTTAGTATCAGGAGTGTTCAATTGCTGTCAGAAGAGTGTTCTGCCAGGCTTGGTGGCACAGGCCTGTAATCCCAGCAGCTCCAGAGGCTGTGGCTGGAGGCTCAGCAGTTCAAACCTAGCTTCAGCAAAAAGCAAGGCACTAAGCAACTCAGTGAGACCCTGTCTGTAAAATAAAACACAAAAAAGGCCTGGGGATGTGGCTCAGTGCCCCTGAGTTCAATCCCCGGTACCCTGCCCCCCCAAAAAAAGAAAGGTGTCCTAAGGGTAGAAACATCTTAGAAGGCGTCTTTTGGCAAGAAGAGATTTTTTGAAAAATATATTACTATTATTATTAACCACTTTTCTTGATTATCTCTCTCCTATACCCTACCCACACCTCCATCAACGTGGATAACCAAGAGGCGCATGTCAACTGCAGGAACTGGTTCCTAGCCTAGCCGTTTGTTATTACAGTTGCTCAGAAAAATGTGTGCTGGGAAAAGAATGTCACTGCGTACCTCCAAGGGGGAAGACAGCATTTGTCTAAACACAGGTCTTTGTCTCTGCAACGTGCCACCCCACCCACCCCTGCTGCCCAAGCGGGCTGGGCTTTTTGAGTCACTCGTGATGTGTTTTTGAACACAACGTGGAGGAAGGTCCCCCACAGTCTGTTCATCTCTTGCTCTGAAAAATACAAGCTGCGTTTGACTGAATGACAAAAAGAAATCTGTTGAGCCAGGAAACGTAGTAAATACCGTGACTCTCTGCAAATGTGCACAGCCCAAACAGCTTTTTCCAGTCTGGAAAAATGAAGAGATTTGTCTGTGCTGAACCAGCCAAGTCTCCGCCCCTCCTTCCCTCTCTACCGCTCCACCCCCACCTCCTGGCAAGGCCTCCCACCCTGCCCCAGACATTCAGTCATCAGCTTTCATCCTCTGTGACTTGCAGTTGCCCCAGGAAATAACATTGCCTGGGCTCTGGGGAGATGCACGAGGCACTCCCGAGCATCTTCTAGGGAAGTCTGTCTGCTCGGGTTTTGCCAGTCTCCTCTGACCTTGGCCAGAGTTGGCTCACAGCGAAGTTGGGGAGCAGGCAAAGTGGGTCTGGCGTCTTTTTCCCTCCCACTCCCTGC
>NW_026004420.1:0-2088 GCF_001458135.2 Marmota marmota marmota | reverse complement strand
CAAACAAACAAAAAACCTTTTGTTATGTCTAAGATATAGGAACCAGACACAGTGGCACATGCCTGAAACCCCAGCTACTCAGGAGGCTAAGACAGGAAGATTTTGTGTTTGTGGCCCCCCACTGGCAAGTTAGTAAGACCATTCGCCTAGAAATAAAATTTTTGAAAAGGACCAATGAGGTAGCTCAATGGTAAAACACTTGCCTAGCATCCAGGGGCTTCCAAACTTAAGCCCTTGCACTGAAAATAAAAACAAACAAGCAACAACAACAACAACAAAAACCTGAGACAGGATCACACACATTAGCTTCTATCTACATGGGATCAAAATACACCATATCACTGTCTTCTACTTTCATATCTTATCTCAATGGAAGGTATTCAAGGGGCAATAATATGCATGAAGCAGTCATCACCTATGATACAGGTGCTATGTTCTGGTATCCCTTCTGAAAGACCTGCCTGAGGCTCTTCTTTAGGAGGTGTCACTCTTTCTATAAATGTGTTTATGGTAGTTTCTTTCCCATCTCTTCTTTTCTTTCTGTTTCTTTCTTTCTTTCCGTTTCTTTTTTTTTTCATCATACATTTGCTTGAAAACAATTATGCCCCATGAATATTCCTCCCTGTTATGATTTGTATATAAGATATCCCCAAAAGCTCATGTGTGAGACAATGTCAGAAGGTTTAATGTGAAATGATTGGTTTATGAAAGCCTTAACCCAATCAGTGAGTAACTGTAAGCAGGTAGGGTGTGGCTGGAGGAGGTGGGTCACTGGGGATGTGCCTTTGGGGTTTATATTTTATCCTGGTAAGGAGAGCTCTCTCTCTCTGCTTCCTGATCTTCATGGCCTGAACCAATCTACTGTATCACACACTAATGCCTCATCTCAGGGCCTGAGGAATGGAGTCATCCATCTATGGACTGAGACCTCTGAAATCGTGAGTCCCAAAATAAAACTTTTGCTTTTTCACTGCTGTAACCAAAAGACATGGTTAAAATACTTTCTCTAGTGAATATATCATTGACCACCTCTAGGTGTGCCTTGACAACATTCTCATCCACACCTAGCTTAGTGCTCTTTGATATCTCAACCACAGTTTTATTTATTTTTGCAACCTCTTCATCCTTGGGAAATCATTTGAAGTCATGAATAAAACTTTGGAGTTTCCTCTTCCATGTGAAATTCATACAATCCTTGTTGAACTTACCCAAGCCTGATAAAGGTCCTTGAAGACATAATCTTTCCAGAATTGGACTGATGTCTTCTCGGAGTTTTCCTCAGTTGCAATAAAGGACTAGGCACAGTAATTCCCCAGGTAGTATGTCTTAAATGGGACCCCAACTCTTTGTCCCATTGTTCAGATCAAAATGATAGCACTTGAAGGCAGAAGTACCACTTTGATAGTGAGATGAAGATCATAAATATCAGGATGGGTTGGTGCATGACCAACAATAAGCACAATCTTGATGATGAGACGTTTTATTATTTGACAAAACAATACTTTACCATTTTGCTGGCATAGCAAAGCAGGCGGGCATATTGGGAAAAGAACTGAGTCATCTGTGACTTCTTATCTCTCCTGTAGTTCACTAGTAGTGTCTGCTCAATGATATTCGTGAAGGTCCTGGGCTCCTCACTGTGCAGGACCACAAAAGGTTTCAATGTGTAGCATGCAACATTAGCCCCCAACAAGATTGTTACCCTATCCTCAAACAACTTGAAGCTCTGCATTGACTCTGTTCCCTTATGGACAAAAGTCCTTTTAGGCATCTGTTTCCAGGCTAGAAAGATTTCATCTAGTTTGATTTGCTTTGGAAAGTAATTTTTCTCCATAATTAGCTTATCTAGAGTTTCCAAAAATTCTTCAGCTGCCTTCACACTATGAGTCACAAATTCACCACTTAGTTTCAAAAATATAATGAATAATAATCCTTTAATTGTTTAAATCACCCAGAATCAGCAGTAACTTCATCATCATACGTGGGTCTGGCCCTTTCTTTCAACACTGCAAACATTTTGCTTTGTCTGTGGTAGATATGGTACAGAGAGAGATGTGCTTCTTTGTCTGGTCCTCAATCCCAACCTTT
>NW_026004419.1:0-2088 GCF_001458135.2 Marmota marmota marmota | reverse complement strand
TATGTATAATTGGAGTTACAGCAGGAGAATATCATGAGAATGGAGCATAATATTTAAGGAAAAATGGTTGAAATTTTTTGATTAAGAAAATATCAGTTTATACCCTCCAAGAAGCTTAGCAAGCTCTAGACATTTTAAATAGACTATAATGTGGCAAGTTAAACTGTTAAAATATCTAAAAGTCATTCTGGTGGTGATGAAATTGTCAAGGTACTTAAAGTAGCCCATTATTTAAGAAGGCATTAACTTTGTCTCACATAGGGAAGGTAGGCCTCTTATATTTAAAAATATTGGATCATAAAGTCTTTCTGCCTGTGTGGGCCCATTTAAAAATAATTTTATGTTTCAGAATATAAAAGCAATACAGGTTCATTGAAGATATTCATAGTCATATAAATATAAAATAAAATTGCTTTGGCCCTTTTATCCTGCCATGTTTCTATTTTTTTGTTTGATTACTTTTGATAAGCAGTATGGAATCTTCTAAAAGAACACAAAACTGTCTCACTAACTTCTGTTACTTTCTAAAATAAGCCTTATACTCTGATTCTACCTAAATTTTTTATCTTAAGTTGGGACTGATATTGTCGCTTTGTGACTAAAGCTCACCATAAATTCACCTTAAATATAATATGTATGTGTGTATACATTTATTTAAAAGATAGACCAATTATAGATGAGAACTCATTCATAGAATTGAAGAACATAAACATTGCTTATTTTTTATTTCCTTATTAAGAAACTTGGATATATAATTTCGTTTTTAATTAATAAGACCCTCAATCATGTATTATACTTATCATTCTTTCTCCCCATGTTTGAGATGGTATTGCCCTACTAAAAAAAAATTCCATAGACCTTGTGGATATTTGAGATTTTTCTCTCACTTAAATAGTATTTAGAAAAATGAAATTGAAGTAATTTTGTACCTGAAGTCCACCAAAGACAGCTTCCTATTTCTTTTTATTCAGAGATTTTTATCAGAGGAATGTAGACTGGAATCTGCAATGGTTCTCAAAATCTCAGAGTGGTAAGTGAGACCAATTAAGTCTTTTCTTACCAGTATTTAATTTTTTTTCTCTGTAGTTTTTAACTGAAATATTTCATATGACAAGCCACATTAATTCTTGGTTTCTTGACTTTTAATGACAGCCTTCTTTTAGTTGTTTTGCCATCGATAACTTTAGTTTGGTTGCTAGAAATTCTGTATTTTGTATCCTCAGGGTTTTTATTTATTTGGGACCTGGAATGAGGTCCAAAAATAGTGGGAATCTTTGAGGCTGCCATCATGTTCTCTATACTTGTGTCATCTTTGTGGAGCTGACCACCCTGAATCCTGGAGTTGATTTCTCTTTGACCAGCCCCTGGTTGATTGTGGTAGTCTGAGAATAGAGGTGGCATTTAACTGTTTTCACCTCACCAATTCAAGAATTGTTTGCTGAACCCATTAAATCTGGCATGGATATTGATTAGGTGGTTGAAATGAATCTAAAAACATTTAAAAATTTTAAATGCTTATAAGAATTAGCCATGCTGGAGCTACAGCATGGTGATTGAGAGCTTATTGAGCATGAACAAGGCCCTGAGTATTTGATCCCCAACTCTGGGGTGGGGGAAGAAAAGAAAAAAGAGAGCGAGAGAGCAAGGGGGTAGGGAGAGAGAGAGAGAAGGGAAAGAGGTAAGAAGGGAGGAAGGAAGGAAGAAAAATCCGCATAGAGAAATGAAAGATGCTCAATGAATGGGGACTTAGATTATTATGTCATTAACACCAGAATTACTTTAATTTGTAGCTTTAGCTATAAATTTCAAAACCGGTTTTGAGTATTATTGACATCTTATATATTTTAGTCTGTCTTCCTTTCTGTAATTTTTATTGCAAATAATAAAAAGATAAAAAACTGACTCATAAACTTAAGCTACTAATAAATATATTAGCTCATGTAACTTCAAAGAACTACTTTGGAAATGATACAGCAATTCAGTGACTTCTGTTTTTTGTTTTGGCTTTCTGGTGTTGCTTTCATTCTGGTGCTCCTGATAAGGCTTTTACTAGCTCTTAACTATTATTATTTCCATGTTTACTTTCAC
>NW_026004418.1:0-2088 GCF_001458135.2 Marmota marmota marmota | reverse complement strand
TTTTTTTTTTTTTTTTTTTTTTTTCTAATTCTACCTTCATTTCCATGTTTTTCTTCTCTGGCACTTAAAGGAAACCCAAATGTTGTTTCTATTATTCAGCTTTGGCTCCTGGAACAAATATGCAAAATCAGATTCATTATTCCCTCAGATAAAATTCCTCCTCTTATATTTGTTTCTTTTAGCAGAATACCATTTTTAAAATTACTTTTTAGTTGTAGATGGTCACAATGCTTTTATTTATTTATCTATATGTGGTGCTGAGGATTGAACCCAGGGCCTCACACATGCTAGGCGAGGGCTCTACCACGGAGCCACAACCCCAGCCCCAGAATACCATTCTTGCAATTTTTCTAGGTTAAAATCTTGGATAGTCTTTGATACCTCTCTCTCCCACAAGCGAACATGGACATATCTCCCCTCTCTTTAATCCTGCTCATTTATTAAATAAATAAATAAACAAACAAATAAATAAATAAATAACCCAGGGATTGAACTCAGGGGCACCAGACCACTGAGCCACATCCCCAGTCCTTTTTTGTTATTTTGAGATAGGGCCATGCTAAGTTGCCCAGACTGGCTTCAAAGTTGTGTTCCTCTTGCCTCAGCATCCCTAGTAGCTGTTCTCAAATGTTATTGCCTTTCCCAGAAGCTTTTTCTGAACTTCTATATATTTCTATACCTACTTGTTATAGAATCCTCTTTCCTCTTTTTGTTCTGTAACTATGCTGGCTTTGTATGTATGATGTGGTTGCTGTGAGGTTATTATAGTCAGCAAATTAAATATTCATTGAGCCCCTATTCAATTTCAAGGGTTGTTTCTAGATACTTGAGACAAAAGACAGTAAAGCAGAGTTTCTTCAGTGAACTTACTGTCTAGTGGGGCATTTATCGTTATATAGCAAGGGTAAGCACTGATAGCAGCAAGCCAAGGTCTATGGAGACATAACATGTTGGAGGGGTGGATAGTAGGGAGAAGTAGGGTGGGGAAGTCAAGGTAACTCTGGGCAGTGGCAGGTACAGAATAGCATAACAGGTGTATGTGGCTGGAGCATATAAAGGGGAGTGGTGAGAAATGAAGCAGTAGAGAAGGGCCTTGCACTGTTGTAATTGGAGAGGTAGTGTTATATGGTTACTGTTACCCATTTTGTTGGGGGAAGAGGAAAGACTTGGGGGACTTGATTCCCAAGTTGGGGGAAGAGGAAAGACTTGATTCCCACTAGAATGAAGAGGAACTGAAAACCTGAAGTATTCAGAGCCACATAATTTATTGGCATTAGGATATCTGTATCACTGGTTTGCCACTTAGTTGAGAACTGTATGGTTTTCTCTAAGTTTGACTCTCCCTTACCCCAGTCTTATTACTTAGAAGCAATTACCTCAAAACTCTTCTGGAGCTGGGCACCACAGTGCACGCCCATAATCCTAGCACTCGGGAGGTTGAGGCAGGAGTATCGTGAGTTCACACTTAGCCTCAGCAAAGGCAAGGTGCTAAGCAATTCCTGGGGCAAAATCTCTTCTGGTATTCTCTTCCATGTTTCTAAATATGTGTACATGTTGGCTCTTTCCCCCACCCCCTTTTTTTTTTTTTTCTGTACTGGGGGTTGAACCCAGGGGTGCTTAACCACTGAGCCACATTCCATTCCCCCCCCTTTTTTTATGTTACAGTTCTTATAATCTAATCATTTCAACTCTTGTATTAACATACGAGTTTGGGGGATAGCTCATCCAAACCTCAACATTCCACCTCTGGGTCCCCAAAACTCATGTCCATTTCATAATGCAAAATGCATGTGGTCCATTTTCAAGAGTCCCCATAGTCTTAACAGCCCCAGTTTTGCCCAAAAGTCCAAGTCCAAAGTCTCATCTGAGGTGAAGGCAAACTTTTGATTATGAGCCCCTGTATAGATCAAAGGCAAGTTGCATATATCTAATATGTATTGGCACACAGTAAGCATTCCCATTCCAAAAGGAAGAAATGGGGGTATAGAAAAAAGTGATGGGCCCAACACAAGACCAAAATCCAGCTAGGAAAAACAAGTCCTGTAGCTCTCTCTATGTTCTGTATTCAGTGCACATAAGGGCAAAATG
>NW_026004417.1:0-2088 GCF_001458135.2 Marmota marmota marmota | reverse complement strand
TTGCAGTGGTATCAACCTAAGACAGGAGGCTGACGCCTAAAGGTCAGTTTTCCGATGATGGGTAAGAACCATATGTTGAATTGGACAACCTACCAGGCACGGTCCTTAAGCCACATTGCTGGTTTAATTAATCAGAAGGGGGGAGATGCTGGGAGCCATTAGCCAAGTAGGTATGACAATTTCCTTGCCAGCGTACCCCATGTTGCAGTGACATTGAATGTAGGTGACCTTGCTCAAGGACCAAGGCGGATTAGGGTGTTCCCGGGTTTAAGATAATCGTGTTTAGGGCGTTCCCAGTTTAGGTTCCAGGTTTAAGGTTTAAGATTATTCCTGCTGGGAATAAGGCGTATCCTGCTGCCTGAGTTCCCCTTGAGTTCTCACGGGATTCAGAGTATATTTTGGGAGACAGAAGCCCAGTGGAGGTGGATTTGGGCAGAGAATGTGGATTTCCCCAGAACGTGATTGTAGACGGCTGGTGTGAGTTCGGGAATAAAGAGTTGCTGTTTGAATCTACAAGCTGTGTGGTGGCTCGTGATTGTGTGCCCAGCCAGACTGCGGCAGTATGTGTGTGAGGGCCCTTCTTGTTCTTTCACATTAATTTTAAGCAAGGAGGTCTATCTCCTTTTGGCTTTCTGGAATGCCCATCCCCTTCTTGACACAACTCTCAGTTATGAAACAAGCATAAGTAGATGCATTTGGGAGGATATGCGTCCTATCCCCCATTACATAGCCTTTTCCCATCTTAATAACCCTTTCTCCCATTACTTATGTACAGTTGGAGATGTTGTTTCATTTCTGGGAATGTCCATATTATTGTCCAATAAATTTACTGGTGCAGGGATGGCTGGGTGTGGTGGCACACACCTAAATCACAGCAGTTTAGGAGGCTGAGGCTGGAGGATTGCAAGTTCAAAGCTAGCCTCAGCAATTTATCGAGGCCTTAAGCAACTTAGTGAGACCCTGTCTCTAATAAAAAATGAAAAAGGACTGGGAATGTGGCTCAATGGTTGAGTGCTCCTGGATTCAATCCCTGGTACCAAGAACATAGTGGCACAGGCTTGTAATCCCAGAGACTTGAGAGGCTGAGGCAGGAGGATTGAAAGTTCAAGGCCAGCCTGGGCAACTTAGTGAGTGGGACCCTCAGCAACTTAGTAAGACCCTGACTCAAAATTAAAAAATGAAAAGAACTGAGGATGTCACTCAGCAGTAAAACACCTGCTCATTTAATCCCATTACAAACCAACCAACCAAAAAAAAAAACACAAAAAAACAAAAAACAACCCCCCCCCCAAATTCAAACAAACAAAAATACCCCAAACAAACAAACAAACAAAAACTTACCCAGGAGTAAAGGCTTTGACATTGTGTTCATTTGCATTGTGGTCATTTAGATTCTTGAAAGAGTGACAAATATTTTAAGCATTCTGCTTAATTGTCTGAAAGATGATGTCCTGACTTTTCTAAAAGTGGTTGTTTCTTTCCCACTGGAAGGCATGAGTCCTAGTTATGTACAGAAGTTGAAATGCATAGCTTGATCCCCATTCTGGAGGCTCCTGGAGGCCCCCGCTTGGTTGCTGTGCACAGTGGCCACTTGGTGGCTCCATTTCCTCAGGGTTGTCAGACAGAGGAGGTGAAGGCCAGCCCCCGCACCCCACTTCCCATTCTAGTAGGCTATTGCTCTATAAGCAGGTATCTGATTAAAAGTATTAATATGCTAAATCATAACCTCAATTAAAAAAAGTTTGCTTCATCTATTATCTAGGGTGGTTATGTCTAATAAAGTCAGTCCTTGTCACAAAGAAGTCTTACATCACTAGCCAAATTTAAGACAACTGGATCCCAAATTAAAAATCACAATAAAGCAAGTATAGTGAAATGTTAATTGTAGAACAGAGAGGGTGTGTATATAAGTGCTCACTATGAATTTTTTCAACTTTCCTGTATATTTGGAAAATTTTATAATAAAATGTTGGAAGAAGTAAATAAGGTTGGCAGTTGAATTAAAAAATACTAAACAAAAGACAATGATAGTCCATATTAGGAACTGAAAGTCACTTTAAAATTCATGCGTTGAGGCCCTGAACCACC
>NW_026004416.1:0-2088 GCF_001458135.2 Marmota marmota marmota | reverse complement strand
GATGAATAAAGAAACAATAGAACTCAATAACACAATCAATAACCTAAACTTAACCAACATATATAGAATATATCAACCATCATCAAGTGGATACACATCCTTCTCAGCAGCACATGGATCCTACTCAAAGATAGACCATATATTATACCATAGGGCAACTCTTAGTAAATATAAATGTGTGGAGATATTACCATGCATCTTATCTAATCATAATGGAATGAAACTGGAAATCAATGATAAAAGAAGGAAGGAAAAATCCTGCATCACCTGGAAAATAAACAATATGTTACTGAATGATCAATGGGTTACAGAAGTCATAAAAGAGGAAATAAAAAAATTCTTACAGATAAATGACAATACAGACACAACATATCGGAATCTATGGGACACAATGAAAGCAGTTTTAAGAGGGAAATTCATTTCCTGGAGTTCATTCCTCAAAAAAAGAAAAAAACCAACAAATAAATGAACTCACACTACATCTCAAAACACTAGAAAAGGAAGAGCAAAACAACAGCAAATATAGCAGAAGACAAGAAATAATTAAAATCAGAGTGGAAATCAACGAAATTGAAACAAAAAAAAAAACATTGAAAAAATTGATAAAAGTAAAAGTTGGTTCTTTCAAAAAATAAATAAGATTGACAGACCCTTAGCCATGCTAATGAAGAGAAGAAGAGAGAGAACTCAAATTACTAACATACGGGATGAAAAAGGCAATATCACAACAGACACTACGGAAATACAGAAGATAATTAGAAAGTATTTTGAAACCCTATATTCTAATAAAATAGAAGACAGTGAAGATATCGATAAATTTTTTAAGTCATATGATCTGCCCAGATTGGGTCAGGAAGACACACACAATTTAAACAGACCAATAACAAAGGAGGAAATAGAAAAAGCCATCAAAAGACTACCAACCAAGAAAAGCCCTGGACCGGATGGGTATACAGCGGAGTTTTAAAAAACCTTCAAAGAAGAATTAATACCAATACTTTTCAAGCTATTTCGAGAAATAGAAAAAAAAGGAGCTCTTCCAAATTCATTCTATGAGGCCAACATCACTCTGATCCCGAAACCAGACAAACACACTTCAAAGAAAGAAAACTACAGACCAATATCTCTAATGAACTTAGATGCAAATATCCTCAATAAAGTCCTGGCAAATCGAATACAAAAGCATATCAAAAAAATTGTGCACCATGATCAAGTAGGATTCATCAGTGGGATGCAAGGCTGGTTCAATATACGGAAATCAATAAATGTTATTCACCACATCAATAGGCTTAAAGATAAGAACCATATGATCATCTCAATAGATGCAGAAAAAGCATTCGACAAAGTACAGCATCCCTTTATGTTCAAAACACTAGAAAAACTAGGGATAAGAGGAACTTACCTCAACATTGTAAAAGCTATATATGCTAAGCTTCAGGCTAGCATCATTCTAAAAGGAGAAAAACTAAAGGCATTCCCTCTAAAATCTGGAACAAGACAGGGATGCCCTCTCTCACCACTTCTATTCAATTTAGTCCTTGAAATACTAGCCAGAGCAATTAGACAGACAAAAGAAATTAAAGGCATAAAAATAGGAAAAGAAGAACTTAAATTATCACTATTTGTGAATTATATGATACTATATCTAACAGACCCAAAAGGGTCTACAAAGAAACTACTAGAGCTAATAAATGAATTCAGCAAAGTGGCAGGATATAAAATCAACACACATAAATCAAAGGCATTCCTGTATATCAGCAACAAAACTTCTGAAATGGAAATGAGGAAAACCACTCCATTCAGAATATCCTCAAAAAAAAAATAAAATACTTGGGAATCAACCTAACAAAAGAGGTGAAAGCTTTATACAATGAAAACTACAGAACCCTAAAGAGAGAGATAGAAGAAGATCTTAGAAGATGGAAAAATATACCCTGTTCATGGATAGGCAGAACCAACATCATCAAAATGGCGATATTACCCAAAGTTCTCTACAGGTTCAACACAATACCAATCAAAATCCCAACGGCATTTCTTGTAGAAATATATAAAGCAATCATAAAATTCACATGGAAAAACAAAAGACCC
>NW_026004415.1:0-2088 GCF_001458135.2 Marmota marmota marmota | reverse complement strand
GCTAACTCAGAAACCTATTGGTTTTGAATCAGGCCCAGAGCCAAAGAGAACTGGGTGGAGGTTTGAGTCACGTGACATGGCAGATCCCATGGCACAGAGGTGTGCACGGGGGAGAAAAGGACATTGCTAGAATCTCTGACGAGCCCCAACTGGCTGAGTTCAGGCTTTATGCTGACTCCTCAGTGGGTGCCAGAGTGCAGGATGGGAGAGCTGGATTGGTAGGAAAGGCCCAATGCATGTGGATCTCCCTGTCTCATATCAATGTCCACCAGAGAGCTTCCACCAACAGAGGGACACACGCGGGCGACAGGGTGACTTGTCCAGTGGAGATCAGCCAGCCGTGCACTTGGCTGTAACTATGTTGACACAGTGCGTCCTTGAAGAGAGTAACTGTGGTTGGTGGAGATGGAGACCCCAAAACGCGAGCTCTCTGCCCCAGAGACATTTGACCTGCCAGCATCAGATACTGGCACTCCATATGGGCTCAGTATCGGGCCATGCTGGAGGACTCCAGGTGGCAGGTGGATGGCAGTGAGTCACTTCTGCCCTGGAGGGAGCCATGATTCGCCTCTCCTGGGACTCACAGGACTCCGAGCGTGGGTTTGTTTATCTTTTCCTGGCCACAATATCTTGGCCAGCACCAGTCTCTGAAGACTCAACGAGGACCTGATTTGGTTTCTTAGGACAGGGGGACTCGTTGTCTATGGTGACGGTGCATAGGATACTCCACAGCACAAAGACGCTATCTGTTCAACAGAAGGCTGAAATGGGCCCTGGAAGACACAGCTAAGACACCAGCTTGGGAATGTAATGCCAGATTCGTGGGACCCCAATAGACCTCCAGGAGCCGAATCCGATGCAATCACACAAGAGTCTTCATTGCAAGCTCCAGCCTGGACTCACAACCATTCCTGACGCAGAGGTCCCAGGGAGTGAGTCCCGGTCCTTTGTTCAGTGAGATTTTATAGGTCTTGGGGGGATACTCTATGCGTCACAACATCACACAGCAAATCATTCCACACCGCGGGAAAGTCACACAACAGCTCTTAACATTGATGAGCACATTCACTGGTGGGAACAAGTTGGGTAGGGGTGATTGGTGAGTTCAAGTGGAGGATACATTTGAACTGATTGGTTTAGGGGTTGCAAGAGTGTATATGCTAAACTGCAGGGTTTCCTAATCATGTTCTCAATCACAGAAACTACTGGGGGGTCATCTGGCATCCCAGGTATTTTCCCTGTCTCATGCTGATGGGTGGTTGCTAGGGGGTTGCTATGGGTCCTCACCTAGCCTAGCTGAGTCAGGGACACCTGGCACAGAAGATCTCTCTTATTCTTTGCAGATAAACAACTCAGCAGGGTGGGTATGTGCCTAGGAGCGCCCTATGGGTTTTTCCAAGGACAAGGGTCACACCCCCCTCCTTAGGACAGGCTTTGAGGTAGAAGCTGTTTTCAAAAATGGAGTCACATCAGTTTCTCAGGAACACCACCTTGCAGATTGGAGGGCTGTCCATCAGGATACAGTATGCACTTTGAACAGCTGTTGTATGTACCCAACAGTTAGAACACATGGACCTGAGGACACGTGGATCTTCAAGCGTGACTCCCATCACTACCGTAAGGACAGACAGGAGGATGTCTGTAACTCAGAGGTCTTCCTGGAATACCTCTCTGTGACCCCATGCCCAGGTTTTTGATAGATTTCCAGCGCTGGGGACCAAACCCAGGGCCTCCCACATTTAGAAAGACTCAACCACTGAGCTACTCCCCCAGCCCCATGCCCACTTTTAACTGTCAAGAACCAATTCTAGCAAACCACGGGCTCCAAGTCCTCAGGGATAAAACCTGGGTTAAAGCACTGGACAAGCAAAACCGATGACCAAGACAAGCACATAAAAAGAATCTGAACATCAGCAGTCATTAGGGAAATGCTGGTCAAGCCACAGTGACTCACCACTTCATACCTGCCATGTTGGCCATAATCAAAAAAAGGACAACTGTTGGTAAAGATTGAAGTACTTGGAACAGAGCCCTTGGATGTTGCCGGTGGAAGGTAAAATGGGATACCTGCTTTGGAAAAAGTTTAGC
>NW_026004414.1:0-2088 GCF_001458135.2 Marmota marmota marmota | reverse complement strand
TTGAACCAGGGCCTCATGCATGCTAAGCACACATTCTACCACTGAGCTATATACCTCCAACCTCAGAAGACTTACCTTTAAGATGTGACAGTTTGCAGGAGCTATTAGAGCCTCTATACCTGTCCCGGCCGGCAGGACACATCAACCAGGGCCGCAAACCTAGGTGGGGAGGAATGACGGGACAAGAGACATGAGAGATGACAGCAAGACAGGAGTTCTGATCAAGCTGCAAAATTTTATTGTTCACACAGGGGTATTTATATGCTGGGGATGGGGAAGCTCTCTTATCGGCAGTTGCTGGATGTCTTCACAAGGTGAGATAACCTCAGGATGTTTCAGGAAGACAGATGGCCGCAGGATGTCTCAGGGAGATAGATGGCTGCAGGATGTCTCCCAGGCAGGATGTCTCCCAGGGGGCTGTTTCTTGTAAGTGTCAGGCTATTCTTTGAAGGAGAACTTCCTTCTAGCCCCTGACATATACCTAATAAAAACAATTTAATGAAGTGATACTAGCATACTTTTTGGGGAAGTATAGATCCCTGAGTTTGAATCATAGCTCCTCTGCTTTGGTAAATTTGGGCAAGATTTCTAACTTCTATGAGTCTAACTTTTATGATGAAGATGAGATTACTCATTGGGTTTGTTCAGAAGGAAATATTTTACCTTCTTAGGTTCATTTTTTGGGGGCCTGTGATTGAAACTGACAAAAGACAGACTGGCAAGAGAAAAGGCAGTCTTTATTCACATAGGAACACAGAGAAAAATGTGATTCTCCAGAACAGCTGAAGTTGGGGGTTTCTATGACTAACTTAATAGGGAAGAAGGAGAGAAAATTTTCTGTGGGAGGAAACTTTTCTAGTTCCTGGGCGAACAAATAAGAGAAATGTTCCTTTATTCAGCTACAAGTTGTCTTCTCTACTTTCTTGCCAGCAATATTCCTAGAAAGGAATACACACACACACACACACACACACCCCAGAGATTGACCCCAGGCTTGCTTAACCATTGAGCCACTCTCCTGCCCCTTTTTAATTTATTTTATTTTTTTTTTTATTTTGAAACAAGATCTTGGTAAGTTGCTTAGGGCCTTGCTAAATTTCCTAGGGCCTTAACAAATTGCTGAGGCTGGCTTTGAATTTATGAAGCTACTGCCTCAGCTCTCCCCAGTTGCTGGGATTAGGAAGCTGTGCCACCAGGACCAGCTCAGAAGGGATATTTTTAGCAATCTCATTCCCAGTAGTTTCTGCTGTTAGTCAGATCAGAAAGAAAGCTCTGAATAGGCTTTTTCTGTATCTGTTGAATCTCAAGTGTCTATAGTTTATTTTTTGGTACTGGGAATTTAACCCAGGGACACTTTATATTGAGTTACATCCCCAGCCCTTTTTAGTGAGACAGGGTCTCACTAAAGGCTAAATTGCTGGCCTACAACTTGAATTAACAGTGGTCAACTTTACTACTCTGCAAGATTACTTTTCTTCCCCACCCTAGGCAGAGTTATTTGTCCTTAAGCACACAATCACTGCAGGAACCAGAATATCTCAGAAATGACTGTCTCCCAAATTAACAAGTGAATTACAGCTCCAGATAGAGAACAGATAGAAAATGCAGCTTTTGAATAACCTCTTAAACCCACCCAGTTCCCCTTGATAGGTGAACCACAGGCTCTGGGACAGGAGTTCCTATATTTCTCCTTTGCTAGCAAAGCAATAAAATTTCTTTTCCCCCTTTTCTCAAAAACGTGTCCCTATTATTGAATTGGCATTGGAGACGAAGACCAAGTTTTTAGTAACACTTGAAATCCTCCTGTCTCAGCGTCTTGGGTCCCTGGGATTTCGGGTGAGCACCACTACACCTGGCTTCAGCCTTC
The DNA here is from genome assembly GCF_001458135.2 of Marmota marmota marmota. NCBI lineage: Eukaryota > Metazoa > Chordata > Mammalia > Rodentia > Sciuridae > Marmota > Marmota marmota. Next base: position 221 of record NW_026004414.1, on the reverse strand, counting down.
AAGTGTCTTTAGTTTAAAATAATATTGGCCAAGAGGGTCCACACAGGTGTCTGTGACAGTAATTAAAGTAATCTGGCAAAGTTCTTAGCACAGCACTCCATAAATAAGTACTTTTATGATTGAGATTTGAAAATTAGTCTTTCTACCTTGGCCCAATAGCAAATGGAAAATTATAGTGATTTTTATTTCTCTCTCTCTCTCTCTCTTTTTTTTTTTTTTTT
>NW_026004413.1:0-2088 GCF_001458135.2 Marmota marmota marmota | reverse complement strand
ACCACCACGCCGGCGAGCCGCTGGGCCTGCTCCAGGTGCAGGCGGCGGCCCGGCTCCTCCCCTCTGGCTCGATGACAAAGCGAGAAAGACTCGGGTGTCTGTGACTCACCCTCCCTACCAGGAGACCAACTGTTTCTGTCGCCGCTGGTATTGATGAAGTTCTCTCCTCCGCCGCTTTCTGATGACATCAGATCTCTGCCATGTTGGTATCCTATGAGAATGGCAGCATTTTGTTTCCTTTGCCAGGTGACCAAAGAAATGGGTGAGTCCTGACCGGCCCTCACAGGCCCCGTCTCAGTCCTGTTGCCACTGCCCACGAAGGCTCAGTTGGTATTTACCTCCACAGTACTCAGCAGGACCCGACCGAGAAGCAGTTTCCGCAGGCTCTTTAGCCCTGGGCCAGAGCAGTTCCAGGAGCCGGAACTCGGCCGCTCCATTCTCGATGTATGCTCTGATAAGAGCAGGCTCCAAGAAGCAGTTTCTGTGGGTTATTTATCACTGAGCCTGAGTAATTTGTCTGCAAGCCGCAGGCGAATGGCAGCCTGAAATTACCTGTTCTATGGCTGAATGAGCTGCGATCAGTCGAAAACAGGGTTGGTGACGTCAGCTCTCCAAGATGGTGGCCGCTGGCATCCTCTGTGGTCTGACCAGTGTGGAGAACCGAATTGGACCGCTTCCTTCCCCTGACTCGAAGCCAGAATTCAGCACTGAGTATGGTGCTTGCACAGCTGGCAGAAACTGCAGTGCTGTATCCCTGCGTCACTATCTCCTCGTTTCCCAGCGTGTGCCGCAGACTCTAGCCGCGGGGCGATTTGCTGACTAAGCAGTGTGACCCTCCATGCAACAAATCTCTCGCGTTTGAGCCCCTGTTGCCGATCCTCGTGCGATGGAAATCCTTCCTCCAGGTTCCGGAGCACCCCACTATTGCTGGAAATTCCTAAGAAGATAGCCTTTAGCCGTCCTGACTCGTCATTCTCCCACACAGTGACGCGGCACACGGGGGCAATGCAGTCCCATCGCCGCCATCTTCCCTCCCCCCAGGGCTAATTTTAGAGTTAGAGTTAGGGCTAATTTTATTGTTAGGTTTAGGTATAGGGTTAGGGTGATGTGTAGAGCTAGGGTTAGTGTTAAGGTCAGAGTCAGGGTCAGGGTTAGTTTTAGGTTTTGGCATGAAACTCAAATTAGGGCTAGAGTTATGGCTAAGTGTAGGTTTAGGGCTTTGTTTATATTAAGGGTTAGGGTTAGGTCTATTTTTTATTTATTTATTTTTTTTAGGGCTAGGGTTAGTGCTAGTTTTAGGATTAGCCTTAGGGTTAGGGCTAGTGTTAGGTTTCAGTTTAGGCTAAGGGTTAGGGTTAGATTTAGTGTTATGGTTAGATCTAGGGTTGCTTCTAGGGCTATGAATATGGCTAGTGTTAGACCTATTGTTTGAACTAGGATTAGGATTCCAGTAAAGTATAGAGTTAGAACTAGGTTTAGGACTAAGATGAGAGTTAGCGTTAGTCTTTGGCCTAGGGTTAGGTTTAAGTTTAGGGATAGGGCTAAATTAGATCTAAGATTAGGGCTAGGGTTAGTGTTAGAGTTAGGCCTAGGTTTATGGTTAGGGTTATAATTAAGGCTATATTTAGGGCTAGGATAAGGGCTATTGTTTGTTTTAGGGTGAGGGCTAGTATCATGGCTAGGGCTAATATCAGGTCTAGGGTTAAACTTAGGGATAGTTTTAGGGTTAGTTTTATGGCTATGACTAGTGTAAGGGTAAGAGTGAGGTTTAGAGCTAGGGGAATTATTAGTTTCAGTGTCAGTGTTAGGGTTTGGTTTAGGTTTGAGTTTAGGGTTAGGGCTCGAATTAACATTAGGGGTAGGGTTAGGGTATTCATTGGATTAGGTCTAGGGTTAAGGGTAGGTTTAGGGTAATTGATAAGTTTGGGGATAGTTATATGTTTAGGGTTAGGATAGGGTTAGCATTAGGGTAAGGGTTATTTTTAGGGTAAAGATACAGGTAGACATTTTTTTAAAGAGAAAGAGAGAAAGAGTGAGAAAGAGAGAGAGAGAGAGAGAGAGAGAGAGAGAGAGAGAGAGAGAGTAGTT
>NW_026004412.1:0-2088 GCF_001458135.2 Marmota marmota marmota | reverse complement strand
CTCTAATGATAATTTGAGCCCTAACTTTAAAACTTAATCTATCCCAAACCTTACCCCAAAACTTGACCCTAATAATACCCCTAGCTCTAAACCTGATGTTAACCCTAACCTAACCCTTACACTTGACGTACCCATAATCCTAACCCTAAAACTATCTTTAACCATAATTCTGGACCTGAAATTAGCGCTAGCATTAATCCTGCCGGAATCCGCCCCACCCCCCCGCCAAAAAAAAAAATAAATAACCTAGCCCTCGTCCTAGGCCTAAACCTAGCCTTAATCATAACCCTAATTCTAACCATAGCCCTAACCCTAATTCTAACACTTACCCTACCTCTAAACCTAGCTATAAAGCCATCCCTTACCCCAGAATTTGCCCTAACTCTAAACTTAAACTCTAAACTCTAACCCTAACCCTAAACTTAAACCTAATGCTAACCCTATGCTTAAACTAAACACTAACCTTAGCGCCAATCCTAGCCATAATTTAGCCCTGTCTCTAACCCTAACCCTAACCTTAGCCCTAAGACTACTCTCACCCTAGCCCTAGTAGTAGTTCAAACCCTATCCCTTACCCTAACCCTAAACCTAGCCATAACCCTTGCAGTACCCTTACTTCTAGCCCTAACCCTAGATCTAACCCTAATTCCAAATTTAACCCTAAACCTAACACTAAGCCTAAGCCTAACACTAATACTAGCCCTAATCCTAGGACTAAAACAAAACCGAGTATGAGCCCTAACCCTAAAACTTAACTTAAACCAATACTAAAATTACAAATACCTAAACCTAGCCCTAATTCGAGTCCTAAACCTAACCTTAAAACCAACGATGACCCTCACTCATATACTAACACTCACTCTAGCTCTAAATACTGCCCTTACCTTAACCTGAGCCCTAACAATAACCCTAGCCCTAATTCGGGTCCTAACTCTAACCCTAAACTAAGCCTGACCTTTACTTCTATCCTAACATGAACCCTAGCTATAACTATCACCCTAACCTTAAACCTAACCCTAACACTAAAACTAACCCATACCCTAATCCTAGCCCAAACTATAGGTCTAACACTAGACCTATTCATAGCTCCAGCAGCAACCCTAGATCTAACACTAAGTCTAAATCTAAACTTAAACCTTAGCCTAAACCTAAACCTAAAACCAACCCTAACCCTAAGGCTAATCCTAAAACTAGCACTATCCCTAGCCCTAAAACAAAACAAAGCCATAGACCTAACCCTAAACCTTAATATAACCTAAGCCCTAACCCTCCACTTAGCTGTAACTCTAGTCCTAATTCGAGTTTTAAGACAAACCCTAAAACAAAACTAACCCTAATTCTAGCCCTAACTTTAATTCTATCCCTAGTTCTTAGACTAACCAAAACCCTAACCCTATTACGCTATAAACCCTGACCCTGACTCTGAACTTAACACTGACCCTAGCTCTAAACATCACCCTAACCCTATACCTAAACCTTGTTAGTAGACCTAGCCCTAACCCTAACCCTAAATTTAGCCCTAATCACAACCCTGGTACTTACATTAGCCGTAACCCTGAACCTAGCCTTAACTCAAAACCTAGCCTTATTCTGAGCACTATCGCTAGATTTACCCCTAACCCTAACTTTATCACTAATCATAAGTATAACCCTAGCCGTAACCCTAGATTTAACCCTAATACTAACCCTAACCCTATGCATAACCCTATCAATAATCATAACATTAACCATAGCTGTACACCTATCTCTAACCCTATCCATTACCCTAACCTTAACCTTAACCCAAATGCTAAACCTGGGCCTAAACCTAACTGTATCCCTAATCCTAACCCTATCCATTACCCTAAACCTAACCTGATACCTAAACCTAACACTATCTTTACCCTAATCCTAACTCTAATGCTAATTCAAGACCTAACATTAAGCATTAACCTATACAAAACATTAATCACAACCCTGACCCTAAAAGTACCCTTAGGTCTAAACCTGAACTTAAGCCTCAACCTAACACACTAGTCATAGCCATAAACCTAACCCTAAAACTATTTTTAACCATAACACAAGACTTGAAATTAGCCCTAGCCCTAA
>NW_026004411.1:0-2089 GCF_001458135.2 Marmota marmota marmota | reverse complement strand
TTTCACAAAATAGAAAAAGAGGGAGAACTTCCAAATTCATTCTACGAGGCCAACATCACCCTGACAAAGACACTTCAAAGAAAGAAAACTACAGACCAATATCTCTAATGAACATACATGCAAAAATCCTCAATAAAATTCTGGCAAATCAGATACAGAAACATATCAAAAAGATCGTGCATCATGATCAAGTAGGATTCATCCATGGGATGCAAGGATGATTCAATATATGAAAATCAATAAATGTTATTCACCACATCAATAGACTAAAAGATAAAAACCATATGATTATCTCAATAGATGCATAAAAAGCATTCGACAAAGTAAAGCATCCCTTTATGTTCAAAACTCTAGAAAAACTAGGGATAACAGGGACATACCTCAATATCGTAAAAGCTATCTATGCTAAGCCTCAGGCTAGCATCATTCTGAATGGAGAAAAATTGAAGGCATTCCCTCTAAAATCTGGAACAAGACAGGGATGCCCTCTCTCACCACTTCTGTTCAACATAGTTCTCAAAACACTGGCCAGAGCAATTAGACAGATGAAAGAAATTAAAGGCATAAAAATAGGAATAAAAGAACTTAAATTATCACTATTTGCAGAAGACCTGATTCTATACCTAGCAGACCCAAAAGGGTCTACAAAGAAACTACAAGAGCTAATAAATTAATTCAGCAAAGTGGCAAGATATAAAATCAACACACATAAATCAAAGGCATTCCTGTATATAAGCAACAAATCCTCAGAAATTGAAATGAGGACAACCACCCCATTCATAATATCCTCAAAAAATAAAATAAAATAAAATACTTGGGAATCAACCTAACAAAAGAGGTGAAAGACTTATACAATGAAAACTACAGAACCCTAAAGAGAGAAATAGAAGAAGATCTTAGAAGATGGAAAAATATACCCTGTTCATGGATAGGCAGAACTAAAATCATCAAAATGGCAATATTTCCAAAAGTTCTCTATAGGTTTAATGCAATGCCAATCAAAATCCCAACAGCATTTCTTGTAGAAATATATAAAGCAATCATGAAATTCATGTGGAAAAATAAAAGACCCAGAATAGCAAAAACAACTCTAAGCAGGAAGTGTGAATCAGGCTGTATAGCAATACCAGACTTCAAACTATACTACAGAGCAATAGTAACAAAAACAGCAAGGTACTGGTACCAAAACAGGTGGGTGGACCAATGGTACAGAATAGAAGACACAGAAACCAATCCACAAAATTATAACTATCTTATATTTGATAAAGTGGCTAAAAGCATGCAATGGAGGAAGGATATCGTCTTCAACAAATGGTGCTGGGAAAACTGGAAATCCATATGCAACAAAATGAAACTGAATCCCTTTCTCTCACCATGCACAAAAGTTAACTCAAAATGGATCAAAGAGCTTGATATCAAATCAGATAATCTGCATCTGATAGAAGTAAAACTTGGCTCCGATCTACATATTGTGGGGTTGGGCTCCAAATTACTTAATAGGACAGCCATAGCACAAGAGTTAATAACAAGAATCAACAAATGGGACTTACTCAAACTAAAAAGTTTTTTTCTCAGCAAGAGAAACAATAAGAGAAACAATAAGAGAGGTAAATAGGGAGCCTACATCCTGGGAACAAATCTTTACTCCTCACACTTCAGATAGAGCTCTAATATCCAGAGTATATAAAGAACTCAAAAAACTAAACAATAAGAAAACAAATAACCCAATCAACAAATGGGCCAAGGAACTGAACAGACACTTCTCAGAGGAGGACATACAGTCAATCAACAAGTACATGAAAAAATGCTCACCATTTCTAGCAGTCAGAGAAATGCAAATCAAAACCACCCTAAGATACCATCTCACTCCAGTAAGATTGGCAGCCATATGAAGTCAAACAACAACAAGTGCTGGCGAGGATGTGGGGAAAAGGGTACACTTGTACATTTCTGGTGGGACTGCAAATTGTTGTGGCCAATTTGGAAAGCAGTATGGAGATTCCTTGGAAAGCTGGGAATGGTATCACCATTTGACCCAGCTATTCCCCTTCTCGGTCTATTCCCTAAAGACTTAAAAAGAGCATACTAC
>NW_026004410.1:0-2089 GCF_001458135.2 Marmota marmota marmota | reverse complement strand
TCATCTTTAGAGTGTTCAGGTCAAATAAGAAGAAACATACCTTTGAATGTTTCACTTCTTCTCTTATTGAGTCTCTTCTTTTGCTGAGAACAAAAATAATTGAATCAGGGCCTGAGACTCACTTCAATTCTCCTTTTTCTAAGAAACTCAGCTATCCATTCTCTACAATTATTATTACTCTACACTTAATTAATAGAGATTTCTTCCTTCTTTTAACTTTTTAAGGTAAAGCAATATTTTCAATTTTTCTTCTTTAGAAAGCTTAAGTAAGAGAACATTTTTCTTGAGCTCCACATTCTGACATTCTCAATCAGAAGTCCCCTGCTGAAGGAGATCATAGTATCTGGAGCCAACAGTCACATCTACCTCCCTCACAGGACCCTATGTTCTGGGGACAGATCTCAGCCTCCTGGCTCTGTTCAGAGGCCTTCAGAGGTCAGCACTGCTGTCCTTATTAGGACATGTCACCTATCCTTCATCAAACCTCCTTCATGTCCCCCCAACATGAAGGAGGTTTGATGAAGATAGGTGACATGGGAATGGCACTCAGGATCAAGTGTCTGGAGAGACACTTCTTCTGAGAACCTACCATAAGTAAGGATGTCAATCAGGACATTTTTGGCATTTTCTCCTGGAACCCTTCACCAAGACCCTGAAATAGTCTGTGAGCTTCAGTTGGAAATCTTAGTCCTCCCTGAGCCCCTGGCCCTGCCTGATCTCTTCCCCGAAAGAGTGAAGTTTTATCCTCTATTCCTACTTCCCACCTTACATGTCTCTCTGATCCAACCCAACTCATTTACTAATGTGAGAAGGGAAATGGGAAGCCACAAGAAGAACCCCTGTTGGGGGTCCCTACCTTTGGGATGTTGGTTTTTTCCAGAGTATCGATAAAAACACTTTGAACACCAGGTAGCACAGGTACAGAAGGAGCAACATTACCCCAGGCATAAAGATGCTGCTGAGGACAGTATCCAGATAAATTAAGGTAGGGTTCAGTCATGGCTGAGTATTGCTTTCCAGAAAAGAGAGAATATTCTCCATCATCTGAATCACTCAGTTGCCTGAGGCATCTGAGCCCTGAGGGTGCCTGGGCTTGGCTATAACCTCAGGCCTGCATCACAGAGCCTGGTAGGGTTCTGAGCATCTGAAGAAGGTGTGCCCACAGTCCCTTCCTTCCCCACCCACCAACCAGCAGAACCTGTGTCCAGGCCTGAGGTTCCAATTCCCACTCTACCCTTTCTTCATAGTATATATTACTCCAGGGGGAACATTCCTGTTTTTTTCTGTGATCCAGGCTTTACCTGAGTCCCCCTTTACTCTTGGAGCCCCTGACTTGGACCCTGCCAATTCCACTGCCTTGAAATTGGTGCATACTATTTGTAATTCTTGCTTATACCCGGACATTTATATCTCAGGGTTACCTATGTCCTTAAATTCATCTTATCTAGAGAGTGCTTTTGCCTTACATTAACTCACATGTAAAAATTGAAGTTGTTTTATACTCATTTAACTTTTTAATGATTAACGGTAAATTTCCTTTTGTTCCAGTCTTCCTGTACTGTGTGCCCTCAGAATGTTTGACTCAAATATTAAAATGAATAATTCATTATTCAGTATTTATGAAACTAAAATAAGTATAAAATATTGTATATAATTTATACTTTTATCTAGGGGATAAGATCACAGCACCTATATTCCTGAAATAAATGAAGCTTAAACTGTGCAAAGTCTTTTGTGACATGCTTATAAACACACATAGACACACATCCTTTGACAAATCTAGTATTTTTAAATCCAAGAATCAATGATTTTCTTCTTTTATTTCAATCGTTCACTCATTATTTTGACCCTGCTTCTTCTTACTCTATCTAAATTATAAACAGTTCCAGGCCACTTCATGAATTTTGTGACAGATATTTGACTTTCCCAATTCAGGAATATGTTAAGTGAGCTTTCATTTGCAACTGAAATGATCACCAAAGTCCACTTGTTAAAGGCTTGTTCCTAAAAGTGGTGCTATTGAGCTGAGGTGGGGCCTAGTGGGAAGTCTCCCATTCTTTTGGGGCTTAACCCTGAAGGGGACAGTGGG
>NW_026004409.1:0-2089 GCF_001458135.2 Marmota marmota marmota | reverse complement strand
TGTGTATTCTGCTTGCTCCTAAAGCACTCAGAGATAAAGTTGTTTCTTTCTACTTCATCTTAGGGCTACTTCCACGGGGAAAAAAATATTTTTCTCATTGAAAATTGATGGAGTGTGTGAAGTTTCAAGCAGCTAGCCCAAACCCTGTTCGATTTCCAGCTTCATTTCCATTCACCCCTATAGGGCAAAAAGAAGAGGAACATGAAAATTGAAACTATTCCTGAAAGCAAACCCTTTATGTAGGAGGCCCAAACATTTGGAGTATACTCAAAATATGAAAAAAATGAATCCTGCACAGTATCATAGAAATTTGAAAACAAAACTAACTCTTACCTTAACACTAGGTCTAATCATAGTCCTAACACTAACCCTAACACTAACCTTAACCTTTTAGAGTCCCTTTGATCCTAGAAGTCCCATATTTGGGGAGCCAAGTTGGGTAGGCTAACAGATGAATCTTTCACAATATCAAAGAACTCTGACCAATAATTGAGTGAGGTATTTCAGTACGTGCATATTTTGCTGTTTTCTCCTAATGTGCTCTTGGATAAATTATTTTTTTATGCTTCAGTTTAAGGTACTTTCACAAGGAACAACCAGAGAGTGCCCATAGAGAGCTGATTGAGTGTGTGAAGTTTCAAGCAGCTAGTACTAACTCTGTTTGATTTCCACCTCCATTATCATTCACATCTATAGGAATAATAAATTGAAACCTAAAAATTGAAACTGTTCCTGACAGTGAACTGGCAACCCTTGAAAACCCAAACTTGGGGATCCTACTAAGACTAGGAAAAGGATGAATTCTGTACAATATCAAAATAATCCATGCAAAAAAATGAAGCTTGCTCCTAAAGTGCTCACAGATGAAGCTATTTCTTTATAGTTCAGCTTTGGGCTACTACCACAAGAAACAAATGAAAGAATGTGCAATGAGAACTGATTGAGTGTGTGAAGCTTCAAGCAGCTAGCACAAATCCTGTCTGAGTCCAGCTCCACTTCCATTCACCTGTATAGGGCAAAATGAAGTGAAACATGAAAATTTAAACTGGTCCTGAGAGCAAATCCTTTTACCTAGGAATCCCAAACATGGGGAGCATGCTAAGATTAGGAAAAAAAGATGAATCCTGCCCAGTATCCAAAAAGTTTTAAAAAACTAACTCTAACCCTAACACTACTTCTAACACTTGACCTAACTCTAACTAACACTAAGCCTAACCTGTTAAGAGAACCTTTGATCATAAAAGTTTTAAACTTGGGGAGACTAGTGTGCCTGCCAAGCTTACAGAAGAATCGTGCACAGTATCAATAAAATCTGACCAAATAATTTGGGGAGGTATTTCAGTACATGCATATTGCACTGTTTTCTCCTAATGTGCTCTTGGATAAAGTTATTTTGCATGCTTCAGCTTATGGCTACTTTTACAAGGAAGAAACCAGAGAGTGCCCACAGACAACTGATTGAGTATGTGATGTTTTTTCAACCAGCTAGCACCAACCCTCTGATTTACAGCTCCATTTGCATTTACCCATATAAGTCAAAATGAAATGAACATTAAAAACAAACTATTCCCAACAGTGAACCATTGAACGGAGAAGGCCCCAAACTGGGGCACATAGTAAGGCTAGGTAAAAGATAAATATTCCCAGTATCAAAGAAATTTGAACAAAACAAACTCTAACCCTAAAACTAGCTCTAATGCTTGCCCTAACCGTAACTGTAACACTAACACTTACCTGTTTAGAGAACCACTGATCCTAGAATTGCCAACCTTGGGAAGCCTAGTGGAGCAACCTAAAAAATGAATACTGTACAGTATCAAAGAAATCTGATCAAATTGTTGAGAGACTTATTTCAGTACATACACATTTCTCTGTTTTCTCCTTAAGGGCACTGGGATACAGTTGCTTTTGCATGCTTCATCTTTGGCATACCTTCAAAAGAAAGAAACCAGAGAGGGCCCACTGAGAACTGATTGTGTGAAAATTCAAGCACCTCCTGCCAACCCTGTTTGATTTACAGCTTAATTTTCATTCACATCAATAAGCCATGATGAAGGGAAACCTTAAAATACAAACTGTTTCTGACAGA
>NW_026004408.1:0-2089 GCF_001458135.2 Marmota marmota marmota | reverse complement strand
CCCTTGTCACCAACCCTCTGTCCTCCTCCAATCAACCTTCCCCCCCTCAATTCTTCTAAATACTTGTAACTTCAAATCAGATCTTTTGCATGTACTTTCTGCTCTTTTCATTTTAGAAAACTTATTTCCCAAAGAATATGGAAGAATGACAAATTTATAATGTCTAATACCCATATTTGGTTGGAAAAGTCAAATATATTAAGTAATGAGTGGGAAGGAAGTATGTCTTCTATGTCTATTGAAATCTCACACAATCTAGTTATTTAGCAAGCATTCAAATAATTTGACTGATGGAAGAGTTCAGATATTAGGTTTCTGAACAACTAATTCAGGAAGTTCCTTGGGTTATATAAAAAATATTTAGAGAGAAAAGCTTTAAAAATTAGTGATTTATATTAGAGGTAACAAAGGATCCATATTTCAAACTACAATAATTGATAAAATCATACTGAGATGAAAATATATACATTTCACTGGGCAGAATTTTCTGAGCCATTCCCACTACATGTGGTTCTTCCAGATGAACTTTAGGATCATGATATCAAGTAGTTCCCAAATTCCCTTTGGAATTCTAAATCAGATTATGTTGAATTCATATATTAACCTGGGAAATACCCATCTCTCTCTGTTTGAGCCAATTTATCTAGGAACGTGGCATATCCTTGCACTTATTCAAATCTTCTCTGTCTGTAGCTATCATTTCTCGTAGCAACTGTCACCCCATCCAGAAAACACCTCCTTCTTTTTTGTTTTTTTTTGGGGGGGGGAGGGTACTAGGGATTGAACCCAGGGGTGCTTAATCACTAAGCCATATTTCCAGACCTTTTTATATTTTTTATTTCATTTCATTTCATTTTTGATACTGGGGATTGAACTCAGGGACACTTGACCACTGAGCCACCTTCCCAGCCCTATTTTGTATTCTATTTAGAGACAGGGTCTCATCGAGTTGCTTAGTGCCTCACCGTTGCAGAGGCTGGTACCATTTGGTTTGTGATAATTATTACTTAGTGTGATAATGAATACTCTTTAATTCCTAGTTTCTAAAGAGTTTCTTTTAGGGGAAAAAAAAAAAAGAGATGTATAGACACTGAGTTCTATTAAATGTCTTTTGAGTATCTACTAAGGTGATCATAGAACTTTTCTCCATTTATTAATGAGATGAATTATGTTAATATATTTCTGAATACTAGCCTCTCTGTGCATTCTTGAGCTTAATTTGGCTTGGGCATAGTGCTTTATTCTTTCAATAGAAAATTAATTTGCTCATGTTCGATTTAAGCCTTTTTTTTGGGATAATGATATTCATAAGTGAAACTGGACTACAGATTTATGTGTCTATGCTATCTATGGGTTTTGATATCGGAGTTATTCCAACTTCATAACATGAAATAGAAAGCTTTCTTTTTTATTTCTGTACTCTGAAACAGTTCATGTAGTATAAAATTATGTTTCCTGGAAAGTTTGAAAAAAAAATGCCTATAAACTGCATTTCTGAGAGAGAATTCTTTGTATAATTCTCCCATTTCTTTCTCAGATACTATTCCATTTAGGTTTTCTAGTTACTCTTTAAAATATTTCTGGGGGAAAAAACGATATATTTTGGAAACTTATAGTGTTTTAGAAGATCTTCTTTAGTAAACTATTAATTGGTGTCAGTCTATAAATAGGACTCTTATTTTTTTTGCAGTTCTGAGGATGGAACGTAAGAACTCACAAATACCAGGCAAGTGTTCTACCCCTGAGCATTCTCTTATTTTGAATTCAGCATTTGTTGTTTGTATCCCCTTTCTCATTTTTAATATGGTGCTTTTTTGCCATTATACTTAATTTATTTAAGCAACTATTTAAACAGACAGCTTTTATATTTATTAATAAACCCACTTTTTTAGGTTTGTATATTTTCAAATGCACTGATTGCTCACTCTCTTCTCCCTCTCAGTTCTGCATTCCTTAAGTCGGTTTTATCTAAATTCCTAACTGGAATCCTAAAGTTATCTACTCTCATTTTTCCCTGTCTTATATTTTTAGTGTCCCTCTTTATCCCTTTTGATTAACTTTGGCTTGAAATCTATTTTATTTGATATGA
>NW_026004407.1:0-2089 GCF_001458135.2 Marmota marmota marmota | reverse complement strand
ACACAGTATTCATCTTTTAGCTTGCTCCACTAGGCTTTCTAAGGTTGGCACTTCTAGGATCAATGGTTCTCTAAACAGGTAAGGGTTAGTGTTACAGTTAGGGTTAGGGCTAGATTTAGAGCTAGTGTTAGGGTTAGACTTTGTTTTGTTCAAATTTCTTTGATACTGGGAAGATTTATCTTTTACCTAGCCTTAATATGTGCCCCAGTTTCGGGCATTCTCAATTCAATAGTTCGCTGTTGGGAATAGTTTGTTTTTAATGTCTCACTTCATTTTGACATATATGGGAAAATGAGAATGGAGCTGGAAATCAGATGGTTGGTGCTAGCTGGTTGAAATTTCACATACAAAATCAGTTGTCTTTGGGAACTCTCTGGTTTCTTCCTGGAAAAAGTAGCCATAAACTGATGCATGCAAAACAAGTATATCCAAGAGCACTTTAGGAGAAAACAGGGCAATATGCATATACTGAAATATCTCCACCAATTATTTTGTCAGATTTCTTTGATACTGTGCAGGATTCATATGTAAGCTTGCCCCACTAGTCTCCCCAAGTTTGAAACTTTTATGATTAAAAGTTCTCTTAACAGGTTAGGCTTAGGTTTATGGTTAGAGATAGGGCTATAACTAGTGTTAAGTTTAGAGTTCTTTTTTTTAACTTTTTGGATACTGGCCAGGATTTATCTTTTTCCTATTCTTAGTGTGCTCCCCAAGATTGGTACTTCTAGTAAAAGGGTTTGCTCTCAGGAACAGTTTTAATTTTCATCTTTCACTTCATTTTGCCCTATAGGGGTGAATGGAAATTGAGCTGGACTCAAACAGGGTTTGTGCTAGCTGCTTGAAACTTCACACACTCAATCAGTTCTCAGGGCACACTCTATTATTTGTTTCTTGTGCCAGTAGCCCAAAGCTGAATTAGAAAGAAACAGCTTTATCTGTGAGCACTTTAGGAACAAGCTTCATTTTTTTTTGCATGGAATACTTTTATATTGTACAGGATTAATCTTTTTCCTAGTCTTTGTAGGATCGCCAAGTTTGGGTTTTCAGGGATTGCCAGTTCACTGTCAGGAACAGTTTCAATTTTTAGGTTTCACTTCCTTAAGGCCTATAGACGTGAATGAAAATGGAGCTGGAAATCAAACAGAGTTAGTACTAGCTGCTCAAAACTTCACACACTCAATCAGCTCTCTGTGGGCACACTCTGGTTTTCCTTGTGAAAGTACCTTAAGATGAAGCATGAAAAACAATTTATGCATGAGCACTTAAAGAAAAAACAGGGAAATATGGATGTACTGAAATATCTCTGCCAATTTTTCATCAAATTTCTTGATACTGCACAAGATTTATCTGTTAAGTTGTGCCTCTAACCTCCCCAAGTTTGGGACTTCTATGATCACAGGTACTATAAACAGGTTAGAATTAGGTTTGGGTTGGGTTAGATCTAGTGTTAGTGTTAGAGTGATTTTTGTTCAAATTCATTTGATACTTGGCAAAATTCCTCTTTTACCTTGCCTTACTATTTTCCCCAGGTTTGGGCTTTATCTGTTCAATGGTTTACTGTCAGGAACAGTTTGTATTTTAAGGTTTCCTTCATTTTGACCTATACGGGTAAATGGAAATGGAACTTGAAATCACACAGGGTTGGTGCTCGCTTCTTAAAACTGCACACTCTCAATCAGTTCTATGTGGGCACTCTGGTTTCTTCCTTGTGAATTTTTCCCAAAGCTGAAGCATATAAAAACATCTTTATCTGAAAGTACTGTTGGAGACAACAGGAAAATATATATGTACTGAACTACCTCCCCAAATTATTTGGTCAGATTTCTTTGACACTGCACAAGATTCATCTGTTAGCTTTCCCCACTAGGCTCCCTAAATTTTGGACTTCTATGATAAAAGGTTCTCTAAACAGATTAGGGTTAGGTTTATGGTTAGCGTAAGGGCTAGGTTTAAACCTAGTGTTAGAGTTAGAGTCAGTTTTGTTCATGTATCTTTGATACTGGGGAGGATTCATCTTTTTCCTAGCCTCACAATGTTCCCTGGTTTGGGCATTCTCAGTTCAAAGGTTCGCTGTCAGGAAGAGTTTGTA
>NW_026004406.1:0-2089 GCF_001458135.2 Marmota marmota marmota | reverse complement strand
CTGTGTATGGGGTGAAGGTGGGAGTTCATAACCCACTTGAATCAAAGTGTCAAATATGATATGCCAAGAAATTTGTAATGTTTTGAACAACCCACAATAAAAATTAAAAAAAAAAATAAAATAAAATTGACCTTGGTTACCTGAGCTTTGAATGAGGATTATTACACGATTCCAAAAAGAAATCGTCCTAATGACTAATTAAAGGATCCTGACAAGCCATATGAGCACTGAGAGTTACAAAAGGCATAAGCAGTACTTCTGATAAAAGCTTGACTGGTGGACTGTGCAGTCAAACACAGGAGCAAGACAAAGGTATTGCTGGCTGGCCCCTCAACCCTTTTTCTGCATGTCAAAACACTTAAAAGATAGCTTCTTTCCGATCATAGCATTTAAAATCTAAAGATCATATTCCTTCTTAAACACCAGTTACTTAAACTAAAAAATAGAACATCTCAGCTATGTTAGCCCTTCCTACAGTTCCTCTACTTTTCATTAGTTCTTAAAACTCTCCTCTTCTTTTTCTTTAATTAATAAAAAATGTATGAATACTTCAGCAAATTCACACACCCCATTGTGAAACCCACGTTGCGGAAAGGTGAAAAAATTAAGGTATGGAATCTCCCCAAAGCCTAATTAGGGCAAGTGGTCCTGTGTTTCAAAGAAAGGGTCAGGGAAACTGTCTTCACAAATCTGCATTGAAAGAGATTGGGGATTTGCTAATGCTTTGGGTTAATCCTGATGAGAAAGAAAGGGTTGATGTTCCTGTTGCTTAAAACATGGGCAATAGGAAAATTTGGAAATGTGAGCTTGAAGTTTTTCCTATTGTTATATCACATAGATGAATTGAGGAGCTCATATTTTCTTTAGAAAGCTTTTCTGTGCAAAGGGGAAAATCTGTTATACAGACTTATGCACTAAGACCTGGACACTCAGGCATAATCCCACCCAGTGAAGCCCTCCCCCTTCTTCCATTTCCTGTGGGATTGGGGAATATGTAGGCCTCCCTTGACCTAAGACTTCTTGCCTAGAAAGAAAAGATTGGGTATGTCTTTAAGGAATTTACCATTATAAGAATCTTAAATAATCTCTTCATTACCATTTGTAGCTATACAAATTCAGGGGCATCTGTGGATAATTTCACTTCTTTGTGTGCAGTAGTTCACCATAGCTTTGATACCACCTTGTGGGACATAATGAGAAATATATGGCATGAAAGTTGTTTAAGAGAGGAAGTCTGAATCCTCTGCATAGTATTCCAGGTTGAGTCTACCTCCTAAATGATTCGTGGTATTAGGGAGGCAGACAGTGAGAATCCTCAGAATTTCCCAAAGTGTGTTCTCAAGAAGATGAATTCCAAAGGATGTAGTGGTTATGATGCTGTTTTGCTGCAAATAATGGAAAACTCTATTATCTTGCTACCCAATGTGTGACTCATCAGCCAGTGTAAGCATTTTGGGGGAGCTGGTTAGTAGCTAGCTACAGCCCAGACCTTCTGAACTAGAATTTGAATTTTAACAAATCCCCAGGTAATTCCTATTGAAGTCTGAGACAGACTTATCTAAGTACTATGCTACTATAAATGGAGGCATTTATTTATTTAGTATAATAAGAAATCCAGGAGTGGGCAGTTTGGGGTTAGCATGGTGTCTTGATGATTCAATCAGACACACAGACTTTTGCCATATTTCTGCCCCATCATTCTCAGCTTATAGGGCATTGCCTTCATTCAGTGACCTTAGAGTCATGAGCGGTTATTATACTACTGACTTCTGGTCAAGAGGAAGCAGAAGGTTAAAGGTAACATGATAGTCAGCTTTCCAAAGCTATGACAAAATACTTGAGATACACAATCTAAAAGAAGGAAAGATTTATTGTGGCTCATGATTTCAGAAGTTTCATTCCCTGATGGGTTATTTCTTTTTTTTTTTTTTTTTGCAGGGCAGGGGCTATGGCTAGGCAGAGCATCATGGCAGGGAGCAAGTAGCAGATCAAAGCTTCTCTACTACCCTGGTTGACTGAGAAGCAAAAAAAAGAGAGACAGGAAGAGATCAAAGTCCATATCCTCTTCAAGGACAGGCTCCAATGACCT
>NW_026004405.1:0-2089 GCF_001458135.2 Marmota marmota marmota | reverse complement strand
AGACCAAAATATGTGGAGGAATACAAATGATTATTTCATTATAAATCTGGATGTATGTGTGTGTTGTGTATGATGTGTTTAAACTGAATATTTGTAGTAGACAGTTGAGTAACCTCTGTTTCCTTTAAGGAATGGTGCGGTTTCTCTTAAGAAACATTATAAATTATGCATGACATAGTAGCAGTTACACTGGATAATCTCTAAAAATTTTACAAAGTCCAACACTGCTTAAAATCATTGCAACCACAAACTTATTTAATCCTAATTGCAACCCTATGATAGAGATGGTATTTTTCATTTCCATTTTATAGAAAGAGAAATTGACTTAATTGCAATAAGAAGCATAGTTTGTGTTAGATCCAGGTACTAAACCCAAGCAGATGATCATGACAGAATGAGCTAAGTAAGAAAACACTCTGAAACTGCACTCATCTCCCTATATTGATCCCCATTGTGTTTAATCATAATTTTAAAAACTCTTTCACATAGTAAAGATACAGCAAAGGAAATCAAATCTGTCTGCAAAGACCAAAGGAAGCTTTTGTTGGCAAAGTAGCATCTTTGGCAGTTTCCACTGCCTAGAGTTTTTCCCCGGATTAACAATTAGGAACAGAAATAACAAGGGCAATGGATAGGTATTTGATGAACTCAGAAGAGCTGAGCCAGGGAGACTTTTCCTTAAATCACTGAAGTTTCACAAGTTGTAGATAAAGAAAATGACAGCTCCCTCAGTCAGAACGCTATAGCTGATTTCGGGAGAGGCCTGTCCAGCATGTTCTCACAGGGGAGGTGGACATGAAAAGAAATTAGAGAAGAAAGCAAGGAAAGAGGAAGAAAAGAGTCCAGGCAATTGCTGGAGAAGTTATATCCATGTTCTTTCTGGGGATTGGTCATTAAAACAGTAAGAAATACAATCAGCATAAGAACATGGAAAATGTACAAAATTAAATAGAAAAAGTTACAAATAATAAAATGCAATATTTAAACTCTGACTTAATGGACATTAGTTAGCACATAATAGTTACTCACTTGATCTGATTATCTTAAAGTCATTTGAGAAATAATACTTTCCCCATTATTCAGTCTTTTATTCATAGATAATGAAAATAGGCCTACGGATTTTTAAATTTTCTTTGCCCAAGATTAAGTATCTAATTTCTAATGGAATTGGTATTAGAATCTTTGTCCTCCAGCTCAAATATTATAGGAACCCAAGTTTCCACTGGGTAAGTTTTCTCAAAATCCTAAATCCAGTGAAGTATCCGAAAGATAAGAATGAGTCTCCTATTCCCTGTGTAATTAGATACTGATTCAGTGGAACGTTGTCTAATTTATACCTTGAGTTACTGTGGCCAGTTGCAGTTCTCAGATGAACAGTTTCCATGACCTGTAACTTTCCTTGCAACTTTAACTTTGAGCTTGGAAAGTGACACCATGCTGAACGATTCCTGTACAAATTGTTTGTAGCTTGTTACCTTGGACTGTCAGAATAACTCACAACCCACTTGACACACATGGTCTTTATTCTCTTGGTAATTTTTTAAATAATTTATGTAGCGCTAGTCATGAAACTTGCCTACTATGTACCAACAAAAGTATAAAAGGAACAAACCAATGTTGCTATTATTTCTGGCTTAGATAATCAAAAAGGAGCCAACAAATCAATTGAAGCAACAGAAGTTATAAGCTCAATGATAAAATCAAAGGTAGTTTGGAGATGATGTTATGTGTAAATATTGGGAAATATTTATTCTTGTGAGTCTCATATAGTGACAATTGCTTCTTCAGTTCTGCAGAATATTTTTAGGGTCCTGCAGTCTGCCAGTTCATACAATCATATTTTTGCCTCTGGCTCTCCTATTTTCAGTGCCACTCCATCATGCATATTTCTAACACTCTTGGTCAAAATTTCATATCTGTCAGATTTTCCATTGGTGCAATGGAAATTGATCTCAGCTAGTGTTGGGAAAACAAAAGAATTTTTTAACTTGTTTAATATCAACAAAGTCAGATTTTTTCTAGGTCAAATGACTCTTCTAATAGGCTATTCTTTAAATGAATTTATACTTTATATTTAGAGAGCACTTAC
>NW_026004404.1:0-2089 GCF_001458135.2 Marmota marmota marmota | reverse complement strand
AGCAACTCTGGCTGATCAGGGAGATACCTCTCAGGAGCCCCCAGGAAAGGACACAGCCCCCCTGTCAGAGACTGTCCTTGTGTCCTGATTCCCTGTCCAAGGATCTCTCTGTGTCCATGCAGGGGTTGACTAGCCATGGGAGTGGGATAGGCCCTCCATGCACTGCCCACCCCTGGGAACACCCACATCTGGCAGCCCTGAATGGCCCAAGGGAGGGACTGTCCAGAAAACCACACAGACACAGAGCACAGACCCTTTGGACCAACCCACAGGGCACCTGCCCACACACGTGCACACTGGGGCCTCACACGGGCAACATGCACACCCAGAGCCAGCAAGTGTCCGGTCACTGAACACTCACAAGCACACGGGACCACCCACGGCCTCACACACTGACCAGCTCAGTTCCCAGCCTCCTCTCAGGAGGCACCTACACCCAAGCCCTGACACACCCAGGCCTGACACCCACACTGACCCCCACACAGGCACACACCCCCTTACCACAAGATCCAGCTCCCTCCCCAGCGCAGACTGTCCCTGTAGCTGGGGCCACACCAGGGACAGGCTCTGCCATCTCTCCAGCCCCTGGGCCTGGTCACCACTGAATAAGCAGGGGCCACACAGGCTGCAGGCACATCCCTGCAGGGTCACAGGCCCAGCGCTGCCTGGCCTGCCCCAGCACTGACGCCTGGAGCTCGCAGCAAGGAGCGCCCATGAAGTCCAGGCCACCGTCCACAGCCAGGGGGTCTGGATGAGCTGGGCCCCAGTGGGAGGAGCGGGGGGCTGAGGCCCACCAGAGAAGGCCACCAGGGAAACCTGGCCCCAGTCCGCGCACTGCTGGCCCAGCCCAGCGGCCCTTCTCCTGGCCCCCGGGAGGCAGCTCCCAGGTCCCACCTTGGCGCCACACACTGACCACCCCCTCCCTGTCCAGAGCTCAGCCTGGATGAGAACTGTACAGAGGCCCAGGACGGGGAGCTGGACGGGCTGTGGACGACCATCACCATCTTCATCAGCCTCTTCCTGCTCAGCGTGTGCTACAGTGCCACTGTCACTCTCTTCAAGGTCGGCCACACTGTCCCCGTGCTGTCCCCATGCCATCCCCCGTGTCCTATGCTGTCCCTCACTGTCCCCATGCCACCTCCACACTCTCATGATGTATCCCGTGCCATCCCCATACTATTCCCATGCCATTTCCACACTGTCCCACGTTGTGTCCCATGCTGTCCCTATGATGTCCCACAATGTGTCCCATGCCATCTCCACACTGTCCCGTGATGTGTCCCATGCTGTCCCCACGCTGTCCCTGGCCATCTCCACACTGTCCCACGATGTGTCCCATGCTGTCCCACGCTGTCCCTGTGCCATCTCCACACTGTCCCATGATGTGTCCCTTGCTATCCCCAAGCTGTCCCTGTGCCATCTCCACACTGTCTCATGATGTGTCCCATGCTGTCCCCACACTGTCCCCATGCCATCTCCACACTGTCCCATGATGTCCCACGCTGTCCCTGTGCCATCTCCACACTGTCCCATGGTGTGTCACATGCTGTCCCATGCTGTCCCTGTGCCATCTCCACACTGACCCACGGTGTGTCCCATGCTATCCCCATGCTGTCCCTGTGCCATCTCCACACTGTCCCATGGTCTGTCCCATGCTGTCCCCATGATGTCCCACATGCTGTGTCCCATGCTGTGTCCACTATGAGCTCCATGCTGTCCACCACACTTTTCCCAACGTGTCTCCACCCTGCTCCCCACCTGCCTCCACATCTCCCGACATTGTGACCAACCTGTCCTCCACCTGTCCCTACCCTGTACCCCACGCAATTACCCAAATTGTCCCCTACCCAATCCCTCACGCTGTCCTCTACCCTGTCCCACTGTCCCCACACTGTCCACACCCTGTCCCCCACTGTCCTAATTTGTTGCCATCCTGTCCCCCAACTGTCCTCACACTGTCACCCACCATGTCCCCTCCATTATCTCCACCTTTTCCTCATTGTCTCACCTGTCCCCTACACTGTTCCAACCCTATTCCCCACACCATCCCCTGCTATCCTCACACTGTCCCCCACCTTGTCCCCCACCG
>NW_026004403.1:0-2089 GCF_001458135.2 Marmota marmota marmota | reverse complement strand
TATATATATATATATATATATATCCTTTTCCTTCCATTATATACTATTAAGATAGAATATCCTTTTCCTTCCATTATATACTATTAAGATAGACTATCAAATATTATGTTCTATGTAAAATAGAACTTTTTAAAAAATTATAAAAGAACTTCTGTATTCTCCAGGTTTTAGGTTGTGTTTGGTTGTAATGGAATTTTTTGCTTCTTTTTACTTTGTAAATCAGCTAAAATACATAGACTACTTAAGAAGAAAAAGTAATTAATTAAAAAAAATTTTTAACTAAAATTCTTTTCATATGTTTTATTTTAGACTGGGTGGTGATAATATGTAGTTATTTTTCAGGACTTATTTAAGAATATATTCAAATAAAAATAAGAATATATTCAAACAGCCTGAAATCCCAGTGCTCAGGAGGCTGAGGCAGGAGGATCACGAGTTCAAAGCCAGCCACAACGAGGCACTAAGCAGCTCAGTGAGATCTTGTCTCTAAAAAAAAATAGGGCTCGGGATGTGGCTCAGTGGTCCAGTGCCTTCATTCCTCAGTTACCCCCTTCTCCCCAAAAAAAGGAATATATTTAAACAAAATAGGATTATTTGTTAGCATTTTAGAGAGATTTTCTTGTTACTAGATGAGTTTGCAAGAGATCACTCTAGAATGTTTTACATCAAAAAGAAAAGATTTAATTCTTTAGATAGCAAAAAGATACTGTGCATTATGTTTGAGAAAACTTTTAGGAAGATCTGAATTCTTATTTTCTTTCCATATTACATTTTTAAAATGCAAATTGTCAGAAAATAAAGTCAAGATTTAGAATAATTACTTGGAATTAAAAAAAATCTTTTGAAGAAGAAACCAAGGATCTAGTTTGAGATGAAAAATTAAAAGGTAGTAATTTCTTTTTGAGACATTTGCTTTCTTGAATAAACAATGCTTTTTCTTTTTATCTTTATAGACTTTGGTCTACAGTTAGTATCTATTTAGATTTACAACACTAAGTGTCAGCCATCTGGTTTGGAAAACAAGGTTGGCAGCGTCACATTTGCTTTTGATTCATTGCTAACATTATGTGACACTCTTAAGAGTGCTAGTCATCTACAGAGGCAAGAAACACAAATGATTTTGCCTAGGCTTTATCTGCAGGCCTGAGTGTTCTGGGAAGAGAGGCCTCCATGAAAAAAGGCAGAATTTTTGGTGAGCTATCTTCTTGGAAATAAAAGCAAAGGCAGGAGCCAGTGCGTTCAGCTTTCTGTCTCACAAAGGGAGATGCCATTGTAATATCATATAACCCTATGTTCAATTTTGTTGTCTTCTGTTTCTCTAGTAATTAGTAGCAGGTGCGTTAACAAAAAGAATTCCTATATACTTGTTTTTGGAGATCATAAGAAATGGGGAGGCTAATGAGAGACTCTAGTTAGTTCTGCAGCTAGTCTTCGGGAAAACAATTCCGAAACACAGAATAGCTGGAAGGAAAAGAAAGGCTGAATTCTTGTGTTTGTCAAAGGAAGGAAAAGACTCTGAGTAGCTGCCCTGGATCTGAGACTATTAGTGGGGCTACTTGAGGCTGCTTATGATGTGCATAGCACTGTGTTTTGTGTGGACTAGAAAAGAAATTAGATAGGGCCCCTGCTGTAAAGGAGCTTGCTCTCTTGTGCGGAAAATATCTAAGGAAACAATTCTACATAATGTTTAATAAAATCAGTGTTGTAAGAGTGAGAAAGGAGAGAGCTGTTAGTTGTTCTAATGGAAATTTCATATTTGAGCTGAGCTTGGGAGGTTGATAAAATGCATTTGGGAAACAAAGACTTTTCTGGTTTTATTTTCCCCTCCCTCTCTTAGGCCATTACCAAATCATGCCAGTTTATTTGTAAGTGGAATAATGATTCTTTAGCCTGTTCTTATTCCACAAATTCAGGAGTTTTTAACACAGTCATCAAGAACCTGAAAAATTTGGCCTCTCTCATTTAACTAGAAACAGCAATAGAAAACAGAAACAAAAGCAAAAACAAAAAAACAAAACAAACAAACAAAAAAACCCCCACCAATATCCTAACATGTAAGGTTTTTTTTTTTTTTTTTTTTTTTTTTTTT
>NW_026004402.1:0-2089 GCF_001458135.2 Marmota marmota marmota | reverse complement strand
GGAGGGGAGGGGAGGGGGCAAGAGGGTAGGAAAGACGGTGGAATGAGTCAGACATCTTACCCTAAGTACATATATGAAGACACGAATGGTGTGACTTGAGAAGTTGAACTCTATATGTGTGATATGAAATGAATTGTATTCTGCTGTCCTATATAACAAATTAGAATAAATAAATAACTTAATTTTAAAAAGCTATATTAAAAAGACTTGATGTATGGTGATTGAAAAAAAAATGAAGTTTAGTTGCAGGAACTCTGAGATCACCACCTGAGGACGAGACACAACCCACGCTGGAAGCAGGACACGTGGCTTGATTGGTGTAATTTTAGTAAAAGTAAATGCAGACTTCAAAAAAAAATCAACACCCATAAATCAATCCCTTTTCTATACTCCAATAATGAACCTGCTGAGAAACAAATAAAAAACCTATCCTGCTCACAATAACCTCACAATAAAATAAAGTGCTTGGGAATGAACCTAACTGAGGTCAAAGGTCTTTACAACAAGAGCTGTGCAACACTGAAGAGAGAAGCGAAGAAGGTCCCAGAAGACGGAAAGAGGCAGAGTCGACACTGTTAAAATGGCCACACCACTAAAGTGTCACGCAGACGCAATGCAGTCCCCAACAAAGTACCAGTGACATTTTTCACAGAAATAGAAAAAATAGTCCTGAAATTCACACGGAAGACTAAAAGACTGAGAATAGCCAAAGCAATACTGAGCAAGAGAGCAGTGCGGGGCACCAACACCTGCAGCAGACAATTCACAGGCAGTAAACACCAGCATGGCATTGGCCTGAAAACAGAGGAACAGGGGCAGAGACGATCCACCGAGTGTCTGGTACTTAGGCATCTGATATACATATACACACATGTGTACCTGGTACACAGCCAACTGATGCTTGGTAAAGGCGCCAAAAACATGTTGGAGAGCCAGGCCCAGTGGAGAATGCGGCTTGGCAGGAGGATCACGAGTTCAAAGCCAGCCTCAGTAACTTAGCGAGGTGCTACGTAAACTGAGGGAGACCCTGTCTCTAAATAAAATACAAAAAAAAAAAAGGGCTGGGGATGTGGCTCAGTGGTGCCCCCGAGTTCAATCCCTGGTATAAACAACAACAACAACAAAAAATAGAAAAATATGTCGGAGGGCTGGGGATGTGGCTCAAGCGGTAGCGTGCTCGCCTGGCATGCGTGCGGCCCGGGTTCGATCCTCAGCACCACATACAAACAAAGATGTTGTGTCCGCCAAATACTAAAAAATAAATATTAAAATTCTCTCTCTCTCTCTACCTCTATCTCTCTCTCTCAGTCTCTCTTTAAAAAAAAAAAAGAAAAATATGTCGGAGAAAAGAGATGGTCTTTTTAATGAATTGTGCTTGGAAAACTGGATATACATACATAGAAAATGAAACTAGATGCCTAAACTAGATGCACAAACATCAACTCAAAGTGGATCAAAGGCTTAGGAATTAGATCAAAAGCTTTGCAACAGTTAGAAGAACACAGAGGGTCAACACTCCGACATCTTGGCACAGGTACTGACTTCCTTAATAAAACCCCTAAAACTCAAGAAATAAAACCAAGAATCAGTCAGTGGGATGACAACAAATTAAAGAGCCTTTGCACAGCAAAATAAATGATTAAGACCATGAAGAGAGGGCTGGGGATGTGGCTCAAGCGGTAGCACACTCGCCTGGCATGCATGCGGCCCGGGTTCAATCCTTAGCACCGCATACAAACAAAGATGTTGTGTCTGCCGAGAACTAAAAAAATAAATATTAAAAAAAAAAAGACCATGAAGAGAAAGACTAGGGAATGGCGCCCACTCCTCTGATGGGGCATTAATATCCAGAACACATAAAGAACTCAAAAGACTCAACAACAACAAAATACACCCATCAATGAATAGACTAAAGAACTAAAGAGACATTTCTCAAAAGAAGAAATACAAATTGGCCAACAAATATATTAAAAAATATTTAACATTCCTAGCAGTCAGGGAAATGCAAACTGAAACTACATTGAGATTTCATCTCATGCCAGTCAGAATGGCAGCCATCAAGAATACAGATAAGTGGGGCTGGGGCTGG
>NW_026004401.1:0-2089 GCF_001458135.2 Marmota marmota marmota | reverse complement strand
GTTATTTTGCAGTGGATAACAAAGGATATGTAGATCTGATATATGGTATATGTTATAGGTTCCTTAGCCTTTGCTCACGTTTTCAATATATATAAAGATATATTTTTGTTACTCAGACTTACCATTTCCATTGTCTTAAAATTTGCTGATGCATTGTTTAGCCTACTAAAATATTCCCTTGAATAGTTCTAGGTAATTTTTCATCATAGTCATTGTAATTTTCAGTTCCATAATTTCATTTCAGTTTCATTTTAGGCTTTTTATCTCTTTGTGATATCTCTGCGGCAGTCTGGCTGGGCACAAATCAGGAGCCACTTGAAGATTCAAGCAGGAATGAACTTTATTTTTAGAACCCACACCACATGCCGAGAACTCTCCAGGAACTCCCCAAGAGCTCCACCCAAACTTCAGGAACTTTGTGAGCACTCAACTGGAACTCAACCCGGGAACTCCACCCACGCGAACTCTCTATGAACTCCAAGAGCAGGAACCACTCCTTCTGGCAAAATGCCAGTAACCATCTTGACCTGGCCATGGCTCTCAACAATCTCTATTTTATTTGTACAACATTTTCTTGACTTTCTCCCTTTGTTCCTTAGTTTTTAAATATATTTTATGACATTTGTTTTGTGGTATATTAGTCATCAATCTTTTTGAGGGAGAGTTTCTATTTTTTTTTCCTTTGAGCCAATTTTCCTGTTTTTATTTTTTAATTTATCTTTGTTTTTTTAGGCTTTGTCTATGATAAGAATACATTTAATGTAAAAAACTTAAGATCTTTGTTCCTTCTAAATCCATATTTTTCCTTGGGTAGTCAGTTTACTTTCTACTTTCCCCTGTATATGCTGTTATTTTCAATGTCTTAATCTTTACTGTTTGGATCCTCAAAAGAGAAGAACAAAAATGAAGGTGAAAAAATGGAAGCTGCCCTTTAAAACCTCTTGAAATTACTTCACCTTAATATGGAGGAGCTTTCAACAATGAGGGAGATGCAACAACAGTGGTCACTGCCACTTTTTCTCCATCCCTGTGCCTCTATGATCAGAAGTAAGAGGTGAGGATCAAATCACACATTCACACTATTTGTAGTATGGAGTCCATTTCACCAACTCTGGTTCCCTCAAACTATGTGCATGTTGCTTCAGCCAGCTGTCTGTCTCAGAGCCCAGGTAGAGAATTCCTTTGCTTCTGCTGTGTTAACATCTGAAATTGACCAAAATTTACTGCAACTAATATCTTTTCCCTGATTGTTATAAGCTTTCTGTGCACTCGAGAGTTTCAAAATAATTATAATAGAATATTTGCCTGTACAATTGTTTAAGTAGTGAGACAGATTCTTGCTTCTTTTTTACTCTGCTGTATAGAAATCTCTGCCTCAATCGCACTTTGTACCACTTTTTAATTTACCTCTCCCTTTTTAGTATTCTTATAGACCATATGCTTTCCTCTTTGTGGACTGATATAGTACATACAAGATATTTATCATTTTTCATCTTTCTCCTAGTCCTTAATCTTATCATTCCTTCATAGTTTTTATTTAAATTTATATTCTGGGATATTTTATTAAATATTTTCTTACAGCTTTCTAGGAATTTTCTTAGGTCATTTTCCCTAATTATATTTTTTATTATTGTAACCTCTCCTTATTGCTGCACATTTTACATAAATACCTACATAGTTACATATTTCATACCATTAATATATACGTCATATATAGTTTTATATACAAATACATATGTTTTTATATAGTAAGAGAAATTATAAACAATATAAATAAGTATAAATTATATGAGAACACCTTATTCTAGAACACATAATTTATAAAATAAAAATATATAATATAGTTAATATTATAATATTATAAATATATAACAGTTACGTACATTAAAATAGTATATATTATGTATATGTGATTATTTCCTATATACAATACATTTAATATGCATATTATAACACATAAATATATATATATACACTTATATTATATATATATGTATATATATATATATATACACTTATATTATATATATATGTATATATATATATATACATACATATATATATATATATATATATATATATATATATA
>NW_026004400.1:0-2089 GCF_001458135.2 Marmota marmota marmota | reverse complement strand
GTGCTAGGTTTAGGTTAGGGTTAGTTTTAGGGTTAGGGTGATGTTTTAGAGCTAGAAGTGTTAAGGTCAGTGTAAGGTTCAGGGTTAGTTTTAGGGTTTGGCTTCCAACTCAAATTAGGGCCAGGGTTAGGTCTAGGTGTAAGGTTAGGGTTTGGTTTAGGTTAATGGTTAAGGTTAGAGCTAGCCCTACCAGTAAACTTATAACTAAACCTAACCCTAACACTATCCCTAGACCTAATCCTAATCTTAAATATAGGCATAACTCTAAACCTACCTAAAAAAACCGTGAGTCCTAGCCCTAACATAATCCTTAACCTAAAGCAAACACTAACCATATCCTTAGACCTAACTCTAGTCCTAGTTCTGGCTTCCACCTTAAACCTAACTCTAACCTGAACACTGACCCTAACACTAACACTAAACCTAGCTCTAAACCTGAACCTAACCCAAAACCTAAACATAACACTAGACATAGCCATAACTCTAACCCTAAAACTAGCTCTAATCAGAAACATATATCTTACATTACACATAGCCTTAACCCTGGGCCTAAAACTAACACAAAACCTAGCCCTAATCTGAGGCTTAAGCCTACCCTAAGCATAACCATAATCCTAAATGTAGCCCTAACCCTAACCCTTGCATTACACATAACCCTAGCTCAAATCATAACCCTTAGCCTAAATATAACCCTAGACCTATTCATAGCCCTAATCCTAACCTTAACCCTAGTACTAACCCTAGCTCTAACCTAATATTATCCTAACCCTAACCCTAACCCTAATAATAACTCTAGCCCTAACCCTAACCCTATCCCTAACCCTAATCATAAACCTAAACCTCGACCTAACCCTAAACCTAAGCCTTGCCATAAACTTAACTGTAACCCTTACAATAAATCAAAACTAAACCTATCCTTAAACCTAGATTTAACCATAACCTAAACTTAACATAAACCTAATCTTTCATCTAATCCAATACATTACTCTAAAACTAACCCTAACCTTAATGAAAACCCTAGCCCTAACCCCAAACATAACCATAACCATAACCATAACCCCGACCTAACAATAAACCTAACACTCCCCCTAGCCCTAGCCATAGCTTAATACCTAACCCTTACCCTAACCCTAACACTAGCCCTGGCCCTATCCATAATGCTAACTCTAGCCCTAACCCTAACACTAAACCTAGCCCTTATCATAGCCCTAATTTAGCTCTATTCCTAACCCTAACCCTAACACTAGAATTAAGACTAACTATAATTCTTACAAAAGAGCTATCCCTACTTCTAACCCTAAACCTTACCGTAAACCTAACCCAAGCTCTAAAACTAGTTGTAACACTGTCACTATCCTTAGCTCTAGTACTAACTCTAGATCAAAACCTATCTCTAAAACTAACCCTAAACTGATGCCTCAGCTGACACTGAAACTAGCTCTAACCCTAATGCTAATGCTAAAATTAGCCCTAACCCTAGCCCTAGCCCTAAAACAATACCAAGCCATACCCCTAACACTAACCCTTACCCTAGACCAAACACTAACACTACACCAGCCCCAACCCTATCCCTAATTTGAAACCTAACCCTAACCCTAAACATAACCATGATCCTGACTCATATCCAAACACTAAACCTAGCTCTAAATATCAAGCTAAATTTAAAGCTAACCCTAACACTAGACCTAGCCCTAATCATAACCCTAGTTCTTTCAATAGCTATAACCATAACACTAGCCCTAACCCTAATACAAAACTAGCCCTAATCAAAGCCCTAACACAAGCTTTAACCCTAAACCTAACCATAACACTGGTCCTAACCCTAGCTCTAAACCTATCCCTTACCCTAAACCAAACCCTCACCCTAATGCTAACCATATTCTTACCACTACTCCTAAGCCTAGCCAAAACCATAACTCAATAACTACTCCTAACTCTAGCCTTCATTCAAGATCTAACCATAACCCAAACCCTACCCTATCCCTGACTAGTAATCTGACCCTAACACTAAACTTAGGTCTAGATCTAAACCTAACCCAAAACCGAAACCTAACACTAGCCCTACTGATAACCTTACACCTAAACCTAA
>NW_026004399.1:0-2089 GCF_001458135.2 Marmota marmota marmota | reverse complement strand
CTGCGGTAAAGGATCTCTCCCTGAATTCCGAGTGAGTGGGTCTCCAACCTGTAGAGGAGAGTCCCTTCTACCCTGGCTTCAGTGGTAAAGGAGATCCCCTCTACACCCAGGTGGGATGGGTCTCCCGCCTTGAGTGGGAGTCCCCTCTACCCTGCCTGTGTCAGTGTATGAACTCCCCTGACAACCAGGTGGAAGGGATCTTCCGCCTGGAGCGTCAAATCCACTCTCCCCTGGCCCTGACGGTATAGAAGCTTCCCCCGACACCCAGGTTATGGGGTCACCCGCCTGGAGGGGTGCGTTCCCTCTACACTGGCTTCAGGGATATACAAGCTCCCCCTGACACCCATGTGGGAGGCTTCTCCCACCTGGAGCAATGAGTCCCCCCTACCCTGGCGGTGGTGGTATACATGCTGTCCCAGACACGCAGATGGGAGTGGTCTCCGCCCTGGAGGGGCAAGTTTTCTCTACCCTGGCTAAGGTGGTATACAAGTGCCCTCTACACATGATCTTAGCCAAAAGGCCGAGAAGCGATACAAGTGCCCTCTAAACACAGGTGGAATTGGTCTTCCACAAGAACAGGAGAATCCACTGTACCCTGGCTTTGGCAGTATTCAAGGTCCCCCGACACCCAGGTGGGAGGGGTATCCAGCCTGGAAGGGTGACTCCCTTCTACTTTAGCTCTTGTCATATAAGAGGTCCCAGTGAACCCAGGTGGGAGGGGTCTTATGTGCTGCAGTAGTCAAGCTCCCATGGACACCCAGGTGGGAGGGGTCTCCTGATTGAAGGGGCGAGTCCCCTCTACCCTGGCTGCAGAGGTATACAAGCTCCCACAGACACCCAGGTGATAGGGGTCTCCCGTGTAGAGGGTCGAGTCCTCTCTATCCTGGCTGTGGTGGTATATGAACTCCCACTTACACCCTTGTGGGAGGGTTCTCCCACCAGGAGAGGCAAGTATTTTCTACCCTGGCTGTGCTGGTATATGAGCTCCCGCCAACAGTCAGGTTGGAAAGGTCTTCCACCTGGTTGGGAGAGTCTCCTCCTCTACCCTGGCTAAGGTGGTATAAAAGATCCCCGCAACACCCAGGTGAGAGGGGTCTGCAGCCTGGAGGGGCAAGTCCTTCTACCCCAGCTGCAGCAGTATAGGAGCTCCTCCCCACCTCACCCTGGTGGGAGGGATTTCTTCCTGAAGGAGAAAGTCATCTCAAACCTGGTTGCGGGGGTATAAGAGACCCCTCCTACCCCCAGGAGGAAGGGGTCTCCCGCCTGGAGGGGTGAGTCGCTGCTACCCCAGCTGCAGCTGTATACAACCCCCCCCTTGGCAGACACCCCTGTGGGAGGGGTCATCTAACTGGAGGGTGAGTCCCCTCTACCCTGGCTAAGGTGGTATAGGAGTTATCCCCAATCCCAGGTGGGAGGTGTATCTAGCCTGGAGGTTCAAGTCGCCTCTAACCTGGCTGCTGAGGTACATCAGCTCTCCCAGAGACCCAGGTTGGAAGGGTCTCCCACCTAGAGGGGTGACTCCCCTCTACCCTGGTGAGGCGGTGTATCAGCTCTCCCAGACACCCAGGTGAGAGGAGATTCCTGATTGGAGGGGCAAGTCCCCTCTATTCTCTCAGCTTTTGTATTGGAGATCCCCCCTTACCCAAATAGGAGGGGTCTCCCACCTGAATGAGTGAGTACCTCTATGGCTGCAGTGGTATACTAGCTTTCCCTGACACCCAGGTTGTATGGGTCTCTTGCCTGGAGGGGCAAGTCCTCTCTAATCTGGCTGTGGCAGTAAAAGATCTTCCCCTGACACCCAGGTTGGAGGGTATCCGGCCTAGAGCTGCGATTCCCCTCTACCTAGGCTGCAGTGGTATAGGAGCTCCCTCCTACACCCAGGTGAAATGGGTCTCTAACCTGGAGTGGCAATTCCCATCTACCCTGCCTCTGGCAGTATATGAACATCTTTGACAACCAGGTGGACGGGATTTTCCACCTGGAGGGTTGAATCCCCTCTCCCCTTGCTCTGGCAGCATAGGAGCTCCGCCTGACACCCAGATTAGGGGGGTCTTCCGCCTGGAGGGGAGAGTCTCCTCTACACTGGCTG
>NW_026004398.1:0-2089 GCF_001458135.2 Marmota marmota marmota | reverse complement strand
ATTCCAAACATCAGGCAAAAACACATCAAAAAAAAAAAAAAAAAGAAAAAAAAAAAAAACTCCTGAACAATATCTCTACTGAACATAGTTGCAAAAATTCTCAATCAAATTCTGGCAAATCAAATACAAAAACATATCAAAAAGATTGTGCACCATGATAAAGTGGGGTTCATCCCAAGGATGAAAGTTTGGTTCAACTTAGGAAAATCAATAAATGTAATTCATCACATCAATAGACTTAAAAATAAGAATCATACGATCATCTCAATAGATGCAGAAAAAGCATTTGACAAAATACAGGACCCTTTTAGGTTCAAAATACTCGAAAAACTTGGGATAACAGGAACATATCTCAGAATCATAAAGACTATCTATGCTAAGCCCCAGGCCAACATCATTCTAAATGGAGAAAAATTGAAGGCATTCCCTCTAAAAACTGTAACAAGACAGGGGTG
The DNA here is from genome assembly GCF_001458135.2 of Marmota marmota marmota. Classification (NCBI taxonomy): domain Eukaryota; kingdom Metazoa; phylum Chordata; class Mammalia; order Rodentia; family Sciuridae; genus Marmota; species Marmota marmota. Next base: position 1,634 of record NW_026004398.1, on the reverse strand, counting down.
CCCTCTTTCACAACTTCTATTTAACATAGTTCTTAAAACACTGGCCAGAGCAATTAGACAGACAAAATAAATTAAAGGGGTACACATAGGAAAGAAGAACTCAAATTGGCACTATTTGCTGATGATATGACTCTATACCTAGAAGACCCAAAAAATTCCACTAGAAAACTTCTAGAACTGGTAAATGAATTCAGCAAAGTAGCAGGATATAAAATCAACACCCATAAATCAAAGGCATTTCTGTATATCAGTGACAAATGATCAGAAAGGGAAATGAGGAAAACTACCCCATTTACAACAACCTCACAAAAAATAAAATAAAATACTTGGGAATCAACGTAACAAAAGAGGTGAAAGGTCTATATAATGAAAATTACAGAACCCTAAAAAAAGAAGTCAAAGAAGATCTTATAAGATGGAAAGATATACTTGGATCTTGGATAGGCAGAATTAATATTATCAAATGACCATACTTCCAAAAGATTTAATGCATTTATTATCAAAATCCCAATGGCATTCCTCGTAGAAATAGAAAATGCAATCATAAAATTTATCTGGAAAAATAAGAGACCCAGAATAGCTAAAACAATATTTGCCAGGAAGAGTGAAGCGCTATACCAGACCTTAAACTATACTACAGAGCAATAGTGAAAAAAAAAAAGCATGGTATTGGCACCAAAACAGGTGGTAGACCAACAGTACAGAATAGAGGACACAGAGACTAACCCACAAAATTACAATTATCTTATATCAGACAAAGGTGGCAAAAGCATGCACTGGAAAAAGGATAGCCTCTTCAACAAATGGTGCTGGGAAAACTGGAAATCCATATGCAACCAAATGAAATTAAAACCCTGTGTCTCACCATGCACAAAACTCAACCAAAAATGGATCAAGGACTTAGGAATAAAACCAGAGACCCTGCATCTAATAGAAATAAAAGTAAGCCCTAGTCTCTATCATGTGGAATTAGGCTCCAACTTCCTTAATAAGACTTCTTTGGCACAAGAATTAAAATCAAGAATCAATAAATGTGATAGACTCAAACTAAAAAGTTTCTTCTCAGCAAAAGAAACAATATGTGAGATGAATAGAGAGCCTACATCTTGGGAGCAAATCTTTACTCCTCACACATCAAATAAAGCACTAAATTCTAGGGAATAGAAAGAACACAAAAAGCTAAGCACCAAGGATAAACGGGCCAAGGACCTGAAGAGACACTTCTCAGAAGATGATATACAATCAATCAACAAATATATGAAAAAATGTTCACCATTGCTAGTAATTAGAGAAATGCAAATCAAAACCACTCTAAAATTTCATCTCACTCCAGTCAGAATTTGTATTATGAGTACAAACAACAATAAGTGTTGGCGAGGATGTGGGAAAAAAAAAAGTACACTCATACACTGCTGGTGGGATTGAAAATTGGTGCAGCCAATATGGAAAGCAGTATGGAGATTTCTTGGAAAATTGGGAATGGAACCACCATTTGACCCAGCTATCCCTCTTTGATCTATACCTGAAGGACTTAAAAATAAAATACTACAGGAACAAACCCACAACAATGTTTATAGCAGCACAATTCATAACAGCTAAACTTTGGAACAAATCTAGATGGCCTTCAATAAATG
>NW_026004397.1:0-2089 GCF_001458135.2 Marmota marmota marmota | reverse complement strand
CACCCCAGAGATAGCCCTCTTTCTTACAGAGCTATAAATCACCATTAAAGGAAAAAAGAAAAAAAAAAAAAAGTATTAACTTCTACTCCCTTTCCATTTTTGGCATTGAGAGCCTGCCAAACAGCTGCATGTCAAGCAAGCCTTCTAACTGACCAAAAACAATTTTTTAAACACATCTTGCCATATTTTGCAATAAAGGTAAAAGGTATTAGAGAGATCCTACTATGCATCTTTCATCAGTTACATATTTCTCCAGTAGTTATTAGAGTTACTAACTGGCAGTGTATTCAACTAATCACTGATTGTTCTTATGTCAACCATAGAAACACAAGTTATGAATAAGTTTTACTAAGCAGGTAGGTTGGCAAGGGAATCCCCTGGATTCTACATGAACTAGTCAGAAGACCAAATCCAAGTCAGTCAAAAGTGCACACTATCTCTTTGGGGAAAAAAAAGAGGATGTTTAAATGAGTCTTGCTACTAAGTCCCACAATTTAAAAAATATATCTTGTAGTTCAGCATCATCATATTAGTTGACAGTGTTCCAAGTACAAGTAGTTGCCTAATTTTGGAAAAGGTCTAACAATTTCAAGAAAGTTTTTATTTGTGAATATTAAACTTTAATATTAGCCACAATTAAATTTCATTGTGGCTAGGAATGTAGCCCAGTAGTAGAGCATTTGCCTAACCATGTACAAGATCCTGGGTTTGATACCCTGCTGTGGGGAGGTGGGGGAGGGGGGTTGTTACAGCAAAAAACAAAAACTTTATCACAAAGTTACAATACAGTCTCTCTCTCTCTCTTTCTCTCTCTCTCTCTCACACACACACACACACAAACACACACACACACACACACAAACAATATTCTGAAATACTGCATGCCTATGTGCACTAAACTTAAGGCCAGAATCTTAATTTTTGACCATAGTTTATTTTCCCTGTAACAAATGTCTCTTTACTGTTAGGTAGCTCTTCTCCCCACAAAAGAAAAATTTCACAGAATTTCAAAACACTTTACTAAGTAGATTTAATCACATCTACAGAATCCTATCAACCTGTAAAGTCAATAATGCTTATGTACTGAGATGTTTATTTGCTTTCTAAAGATCCTACATTCCTAAAAGAGTAAACATTTCTCTTAAGAGAAACACAGCATCTTCCTAAAGTGACACCTGACTCACCCCAACTCAACTCTTCAACTTTACTTCTCCAGAAAGCAGAGGGGAAAAAAAGAGTTTATACAACATGATCAAAAAAAGATGAGTCCCTAATAATTCACAACTTGTTTGTTCTTATCTTCAACTCAAATCCTAACAAGTTTATTTGGTTTTTAATGCAGTAATGGGTGTCTCTGAACAAATTAGAAGGTGCAGGGGTTCTTTTAGGCAGTCAATTGATAGGAATGGCTATCAATTTAATTTCTTCCCCCTCTCACCACCACCACAACCAGAAGAAAGACAAAATCTCTAAGTAGCAGTCAAGAGCTTTTAGTAAGTGGTAGGCCCCATTTATCAACAGTCTCCTGAGTCTTCTCTCTTTTCAATAAGCAACACAAAAACAATGTTCATAACCATAACTGAGTCAAAATGTATGCTTCTCCTAAAAAGGCAAGTAGATGAAATACTTTGAAACTATATCTAAAAGAGTTTGGGGTAGTGAGGAGCACATACATCCCCCTCTCCTAGGGCCCAAAAGAACTAAATTAATCCATTCATATTTCAGGCAGCTAATTACTTGAGATATACAACCCGCAGATATAAGGCAAAGCCTCTCCGGAAGTATTTCTTTCTATAAACTATAAACAGTTCAGTCAAGTGCTGTAGTTGGCAAACAATAACTCAATAAGCTTCATTTTCTTTTCTTTTTCATTTAGGAAAATTCTAGTTTGTCATCACCTTATATATGTCCAAGGACTACCATGAATGATCAAGTATATTTATTCTAAATAAACTTTTTTATTAAAGTGAATCCTTACCAGACCGGTAGCACAGAAATCTGGGGCAGGAAGATCGCAAGTTCCAGGCCAAGTTGGGCAAATTGATGGGACCCTGTCTCAAAACTTTAAAATCAAGACAAAGAGGTGTGG
>NW_026004396.1:0-2090 GCF_001458135.2 Marmota marmota marmota | reverse complement strand
GTCTTTGCGACTTTGTTTCTGGTCTGAATGCAATTTACTGTCACTTAAACAGTAAACCTACCAGCCTCAGTTTGGAGGAAGTGCCTGAAGCCCTTTCCAATCTCTCTCTTAGGTGAGAACGGTCCAATCAACACAGAGCCAGTGATGACGGGTGGGCTTTCACATTCTCCTGTCCTTGTGTTTCTGGAGCCTGCCATTCTTTGAATCCATTTCTATGTTTCCTGTTGTAGATCTGGAGTCCCAGGTTTCTGTGCTACACAGGAGCTGAAAAAACTACAGCAGGGACACTAAGCATACTGAAAGCCAGGAAATGGCAAGTGTGTGTTCTTATTTTGAGACTGGGTAGGGAGGCTGTTTGAAGCCACTGAGACTGGCAATGTCAGGAACTGAAATTTGTGGCCAGGAACTCCTCATAATTGTTTTCAGTGTCTGGTGGTGTTAGACCAGGACACAAGAAAATACCACTGACTACAATTAAAATCAAATTAAAGCAAGCTTACTATTTCGACCAGATGGGCTGCCTCTCCCACCCAAAACTGCGGGAACAAGACAGACCCGAAGCTTTCCTGCATCCCAGCATTATAGCCCAGAAAGTTACACAAAGGGAGGTTACAGATAACAAAACTCTGAGGAGCATAACACTAATGGTAGTTTACATTTTTGCTGACCCCAACATCAGAATTTATGAAGGTCATTAGAGCCTCAGAGAAGGTCGTTATCTGGCCAGGGAAGGCCAAGATTTGTGAGGCATCACTAAAGTTTCAGAGAGGGCTGCAATCTGGTCAGAGAGCCAGGCATGGGTGAGTTCAAGTCACAGGCAGGCATTCCAAGCAGGTTCAGAATTTGCAGTAATTTATAGTAAAGCTGAAATTATCTTTTCATGGCTTTGTGGCGAGATGGCTCCCAATTTTAAGAAAAGATCAGGTTGGGTCTATCACTCCCCCCCCCTTTTTTATGTATCCCTTTCAAATCTTTGATAGGGTAGGGGAAGAGCACTGAGGGAATTTTAATTCCTGAGGTAACAGTCTCCAACATTTTTTGAACTCACCCAAAACTGGTCTCCCTGATTTGATCTGACTTAATTAATTACTTATATTGACAGTCTATTTATTTTTGGCTCCGTTGTTGTAAGAAGAGGGGCATCGCTTGTTTTGGCTTCTTCTGAGCTGAGAGGGGGTGATGTGAGGAGGCACGCCATGAGGTACATGAGTTTCCTTTTAGAAGTCAGTTCGGTTTGAAGTCTGGTTGGGGAAGAACAGGTTGTAAAGTCATCTGGGGATGGGTGCTTCTATGAGAGAAACAAAGACCATGAGTACTGAATAAATGTTGCAGCAGCTGGAGCATGTCACTGTACAGAAGTTCCCTCACAAGCTTTCAACATTTTAAAACTTAATCTTAAACATCCAACAAATAAATTTTAACAGCCTTATATTAAGAGTACTGGGCTTTAATGTCTATAACTTTACAATTATTTATCTTTTTTATTAAATGGGATCTGTATTATCCTATCTGTCTTTTAGGTGATGGCTTATTATCTTAAATTAATCCATGTTGTGTTCTTAATGCAAAATTTCTGTAAAACACTAACAGGCAATCTTTAGATCACTTATAAGGAAATTACAAAATAAAATTAACAAGAGTAAAAACATTTAGTTCATTTAATAGCTACCCTGAATTTTGGCTGAGGTATACATTATATCCCTTGTTTGAGATCCTAGTAATCTTGACAGATAAAAAAACAACTTTTGAACATAACTTTAAATGAACTAAAATCTGGCCTACTGCTTTTGTAGTCATTCTCACATATAGTAAGATGGGACACAGAGCCTTAACTCAGGTAAGGCCTGGCTCTTTATAAACCTTAAGTGTTCCAGTTCTAAAGCTGATATTTGCTTTTTAAATATCACTTTACATAGTTTACATAAATTGTTTTAGGTCACATGAACATTAGCTAACGCCATATGATATCACATTTAAAACATGAGTTAAAGAAAGGCTTAAAGAATGGTTAAAAAAGTTTTTAACCTTTACATAGTTTAGGCTCTCATTAACTTAAAAATACATTTAAATTGTTCCATAATGTAAAAAGT
>NW_026004395.1:0-2090 GCF_001458135.2 Marmota marmota marmota | reverse complement strand
GTTTGAAGGTTGGCGGGGCCCGCCCTCCCGAGCGGCGCACACCCACATATCCGGGGAAACCTCCCGCGGGCCCCGCCAACCTTCAAACGCGCACAGGCGGTACAAGTGCTTACAGGCTATGCTCTGCCAGGACCTTTCACCCCAGAACCAAACACCCGGCTCCCGCGGGCCCGGCAGCAACGCCAAAGGAAGTCGCGCTACCTGCGATGTCCCAAGTCCGGCATATTTTTGCTCAGAAAAGCAAAAGCCACGAGGAACGTAGCATAAGGACAATAAAGAACCCAAACTCTTTCATTTTCAGAAAAGCACTTGAAAGAGATGGTGAAATGCGTTCTTTCGCTGTGTCCATCTCAGACGCTAAAAACACTAACAAGACCTTACTTAACGTCACTTACCAACTTTGACATTTTACGCTGTCCAGGGAACTACTTTGACAGAATGAGTTATTTCCATATGCGTATCTAACCTCTCTGACACCTTTGTAAATTACAGGCACCTACCCTTGAGCAGATACAATGGTCAAAATCTTTGATCTTAAAAAATAGCGTTCTGAACTACTGCCATTTCCACTTAATCTGATCATTTCAGTTCATTAACACTGACTTCTAATTTGTCACTGGTTTGGGACGTCAAACGCCACTAAATTTAAAACGTACAGATCCATCTGTGAAAACATTCATGAATGATCAGCTTCTGAAATACAGAAAATATATCTTGGCCAAATGTTTTTGGGATGTAAGTCACCAAATTAAAACCGTCTACCGCTGATACATTTGTTCAATGTAGTAGAATATGCAGATTGCTTTAGAACAAGAAAAACACGGAATTACCTACCTATCCCTACCAGCTTCTCTACTTGTTTAAAAAGTAACTAAAAGAGAATATAGGTACTTTTTTAGTCATCTCAGAAATAAGGAAGCACAAGCTTCAAGTCTTGTTAGATAAGCCTTGCATTTAAAAATTTAGCTAATCTTTGCTAATTTCAGAAAAAAAAAAAAAAAAAAAACTTGCCAGGCGCGGGGGGAGCACGCCTGTAATCTCTGAGACTCTGGAGGCTGAGACAGGGGATCGAGAGTTCAAAGCCAGCCTCTGAAACTTAGCGTGACCCTGTCTCAAAATTTAAAAATAAATAAATAAATAAAAAGAGATGGGGATGTGGCTCAGTGGTTGAATCCCAGATACAAAAGAAAGAAAGATTTAATGAAAGACTTAAAGGCTGAATTCTACACCACTGAACTACAACATAAGCTTTAAAAGATCTATTTGAAATGAGCAGGTTGAATTTGAAGGTTGTGAATAGGGTAACAGTCTTCTAAATAAAGTTAGTCTAAGAGTAAGGAAGAAGTTGAAAGAGCCAATTCATTTTCCTACTTTGTTTGAATGACAACGCCATATAAAAGTTGGTAAGGCTCAGGCTTACACAAATGCTATTTACCAGTCACTCCAAGCCGCGTTTCTATATGCAGCCTGCTAGACGCTGAGAGTATACGGTGGTCCCAGTTTCTTCATCTTTAAACTTAATTTTCCCCACCGACAGTCCCGTTCACCCGCACTCTGTTGGTTGTTTACCGTTGCTTGGCCAAGCTAAGTCCCAGCCTGCTCCCTTCCCCGTGCACCTCGGGAACATTATGACATTAGGCTGGTGGGCTTCGCGAGGAAAACGGACACATACCAAGAAGAGCTCATACAAAGGGGCGTGGGAAGAACGCGGCGGCGGGCAGCAGCGAAAGGAGGGGCTGGTACAAAGTGACACAGCAGCAAAACCGGTTCCCAGAAACCCAGGGCCGACACGGCCGGCTTATTCGGCCGCGCTGTAGCTTGTCAACAGACTCGGGAACCTTTCCTCCAGTCCGCCGTGCAGGCGGCTGGCAGAGTGCTGGCGCTGCCGAGTGACAGCGCCCTCCGGGTGCCGGCGGGAAGAGGCCGAGACCAGAGGATTCACCGCCGCCTGCGGCCCGGGGATGAAGCAAGGCGGTTTCCACCAGCAGGTTCCCGCTCCCGGCACGGCCCATTGGCCCAGGCTCCCAGAGGGAGCGGTCCGGCGCTCTCAGCCAGCGCGGCCACACGCTGTGGGGGGCAGGAGCCCGTTT
>NW_026004394.1:0-2090 GCF_001458135.2 Marmota marmota marmota | reverse complement strand
TTTTTAAAAAGTCTAATTACAAAAAATATGTGATGCTTTCACCCTCCGCATTTTGCTTTTTAAAGCATTTTTTTTTAAGTTTTCATTTTTTTAGTCCTGAAAAGCAGACAGTAAAGGAGCTTCTGCAAGAATTTACAACCAACTGCATGAGGGTCTCAGAAGCTGAGAGGCTGGAGCAGGGTTGGGAGGAGCAGACAGGAAGAGGTCTTTCCCTTAGTCACTGGAGGCCAACTATAACTAAAAAGAGACAAAAATCAATAAGTGTTTGTAAACCAGGAAATGACACAGATTATCAAGTTAGTATCAGTTATAAAAAATTCATATAATCAAGAGAATAGAGAAATCCTGAACAGAATTAGGAAAAAATAGGTGTAAATTTTATTTTTAGAAGTTTATTTGTGATACATAAAAATTAAAGATGAATTTTATATTTTGATTTTAAATGGAAGGCAGAGAGATATTCAAGTCATATAGTACTTCAAAAACCTTACTTCAGTTACAAAAGTATAATCAATTGATAGCTTCTACTTATTTTACTCTCTATCTTCATTGACATTTCACCTGAGGTCACACTTGTAGAGTGTGACCAATAACTAAGCAAATAACTAATCAAGAAGATAGTCACGAAGTTACTCTCTTTCTCAGAAAACCCCAATCAATTTTAAAGCAAAGAAGTAATACAACACCTATTCATTTCCTTCTTTGGGAAAAGTTCCCTTTGTGAATCAGATAGAAGGGGAAATTGGCCAACATTTATAAAAATGTTACTAGAAATAAATATGAGTTAGCTTCATTTAGAAGTAAACTGAAATAAAATAACATCATTGTACAGTATCTTTCAGGGTTAGCCTGGAAAAATAAAAAAAATTAAAAATAAAAAATCTCTTTCCAAAGAGCAGAATACTTGGCAGCACACTTAATCCTTAATTACACGTGGAAAAAGAAGTTACCTCAGGTAAGAAGGTACATAACTAATAGGAAGAAATCAAGACTTGTCAAGAGTCTATAAGGAACTTTGGAAGACTATAAAATTTGGGGGGTACAGTAATCAGGATGGATCTCTGAGAGAGACAATGCAGTGTAAATATCATGGGATTTCATGCTATCAAATACCAAAGCACATACATCATGGGCATTGTACAAGACAACCAAGTTGACAACTTGACTTGGCTAGTTGTTTTATCCAGCCTCTGATGATGCACAGGATGATTGAGGACTGAGTAACATAGTGGTTTCCAGTCACTGCATTTTGTCTATCAAATGCTTCTTCCAAATATCCTGCCAGCTAGGAGGAGAGGTCTATCTCTAGGTTCTTGTGACAGCATCATTCTTTTCATCATTCTCTCATAATAAATTAACAAGTGGATCTCTTTTAACCCAGAAATAATTTTAACCAGAAAAACCCAAGCATTTTTTTTAATATTTTGCTTTTACAGACAATAAATCCTAAGTAAGCACTACTAATAAAGTGCCAATAGATCATGCCTAAAATTGAATCAGACCACAGTTAACAAAAATAAAGATTTTATATAGGTCTATGACCATGGTATTCACTGTATTTTCAACTACAAATAAAAATAAAAAAAGCTACTGGCCTAGTAGAATTCTGGAACACGTGATGGTGTTGCTTACACTTCTTAAATTTCACATCATTATATCAGGTTGTGCTACCAAGAGATAGACTACATAGATCCAGGAGCTAGAGTGTCAAAGTTGAAGAGTCTTCCCTCACGATCACTCCCATTAACCAACTTGGCATTTATATTTTCTTACACCATGCCTCTGCATCCTCCAGTTTTAGAAATCCTAATTATTTAAGAGGACAATTTTCCATCAGAATGTCTAACAAGATTCCAACTGAAATTTAAACTGCACCTGAGGATTCTAAATTTTATGTAATAAATAAACAGAAAGCAAGAGGAAAAATTACAATCCTAGCTAGGTCAATTCACTCTCGTTACCAGAAGGACATTGATTCCATGTTGCAATAGAGATAAAAATCAGATGATTCAATTTGAAAACAGATTATGCAGTTCTCTACTTTTTAGTACTCACTTGCCATACAGGAATTGTAAAAGGACCAGTGCAGT
>NW_026004393.1:0-2090 GCF_001458135.2 Marmota marmota marmota | reverse complement strand
ACGTCGACTTCTTTTTTTTTTTTTTTTCTTTTTGTTTCTAAACAGGACGAACCATGCAGGCAAATATTATCGTGCAACTTCACTGAACCATAGATCCCAGACATTTCTCTACATTAGAACAGATGGACCGGCCTCATTTTTTTTTTTTTTAAATTGGCTTCTTGTCTCCTACTTTGCAAATATGTACCTGGTGATGAGATTGAGACTCGCTCTTTCTTCTTATTTGATTGTCCCAAATATTCTGGAAAATGGTGCCCAGGGATGTTTCCTTTTGGGAAAAATCTTGCTCTGAGCCTTTGCAGGAAGAGCCGCATGGGGGGTCAGGACCTTGGCTATGGTGGGTACGATCTGGGTGGGGGGTGCTCAGGTCCCTCTGCAGGGTGCTGGTGGGCTGTGTCCAGTTTATGGTGGTCTCTGAGCTGCAGGAAAAAGGGGAGGTGACCCTGGGCTCAGGGGAAGATGCTTCTCTGTGCTTCCTGAGAAGCTGGGAGCATCTCAGTCCTAGAAACCATGGGGCAGAGAGTGAAGATAAGATTCTTGAGCTCGCTAAGTGGCTGAGGCTGGCCTTCTACTTTTGATCCTCCTGCCTCAGCCTCCTGAGCCGCTGGGATGACAGGTGTGCACCACCGTGCTCGCCCCCAATAAAACCTCTTTGCTTTTGTCTCGGAGTCCTGGGGTGTTCCATCAACACCAGGGGGGAAACGACCTAGTTTTTGCCTGGTGCGGTGGCGCCACGCCTGTCATCCCAGCAGCTGGGGAGGCTGAGGCAGGAGGATCGCCAGGTGGAGGCCAGCCTCAGCCAAAGCAACTCAGGAAGACCCTGTGTCTCAATAAAATAGAAAAAGGGGCTGGGGATGGGGCTCAGTGGGTGGAGCACCCCTGGGTTCCATCCCTGGGACCAAAAAAACAAAACAGTTCAACAATTGTCACCTGAGGTAGAGGCTGGGACAAAGGATGGAGCAGGGAGCTGCTGACCGGAGTATGGTCAGGAGTGGAGGGCTGGGGACACCAGCGTGGGAACCCAGGGAAGCTATTGCAGGAAGAGGCTTCCGAGAGAGGCTTGGGCTGGGGTCTGCAGGGTGCATCCTCGTTCCCTGGGGTGGGAGGGGACAGGAGGCAGGGGACAGGAGGCAGGGGACAGGAGGCAGGGGACAGGAGGCAGGGACCTGGGTCCTCCTGGGCCTGAGGATGAGGGAGACAGAGGGAGGCGGGAGCTCCTGCAGCCCCCAAGCCCCCGCACTGCCCCTGCCCAGGCAGCCCCAGGATTAAACCGACTTTGTTGGGATTAGGGCTGCCAATCAAGTTCAAGTGCATGTTTTAGGAGCTTAATTTGTGGCCCTGGGTTCCGAATAAAACCATCAAGTCCAGTCGATTAAACTCATTAAGGCGGGGGCCCTGGCTGCGGTGCCTGTTCCCATCAGATTCGGGGAATTAATTAGGGGCCTGTTCTCCTTTGTCGGGATTAGCAGCCAGCAGCAGAGGCCGGGGGGACTCCCTGCTTTGAGACAGCCCCCCCTAATCTCTTTAGTGGGGCCCTGGGGGGACAGAGATCTGGGCGGCTTCTGCGGAGTCAGAAGCACCCCCCGCGGGGTGTCTTTGATTCTGGATGTTTGTGTGGGGACCTGGGGGGGGGGGGGCAGACGGGCTCAGAGATCTGGCCCTGGAGGAGGCTGGGATTGGCTGGCTCCGTGGTCACACAAGCCCACCCTCCACCCCCAACCTGTTCCCATAATAATTCAGGAGGAGGGGGCCCACACCTGTCATCTCAGAGTCTCCAGGAGGCTGAGGCAGGAGGATCGCCAGGTGGAGGCCAGCCTCAGCCAAAGCGAGGCCCTGAGCCACTCAGGGAGACCCTGTCTCTAAATAAAATGCAAAATAAGGGCTGGGGATGGGGCTCAGGGGTCAAGTGTCCGTGACTGAGCCTGTTGTAGCCCAGGGTAAAAAACCATAAGCCTGAAGCTGCCCTGAAGAGAAGGAGATATGAGTTTTCAAGGATACCGAGTGAGCGCCTGGATCCAGCCACACCTGAAACTATGTCCTTGGCTTTTCAGTTTTTTTCGATATCTAAAAAAAAAAAAAAAAAAAAAAAA
>NW_026004392.1:0-2090 GCF_001458135.2 Marmota marmota marmota | reverse complement strand
TTTTTTTTAAGAGAGAGAGAGAGAGAGAGAGAGAGAGAATTTTTTAAATATTTATTTTTTAATTTTCAGTGGACACAACATCTTTATTTTTTGTGTGGTGCTGAGGATCGAACCCAGCGCCCCACGCATGCCAGGTGAGCGCGTTACAGTTTGAGCCACATCCCCAGCCCCAACTTGACATCTCCGATGTGATGGTTTTATCAACCCTGACTTTCCAGGGGCAGTATCTGGTCTTTTCCCCAATGTTGGAGGGCATAGACCATGTCCCCCAAAAGCTCCTGTGTTGCTGCAGGAATGTTCAAATGTAAAGTTGTTACCAAAAGCTCAGCCCTTGTCCTGATACCAATTGAACAAGAACAAGGACATGGTTTTGAGCAAAGGGGAAAAGAAGTATTATTGCTTTGCTAGCAAAGGAGAAACAAGATTCCTGTCCCAGAAGTGGTGATTCTGCCCATCGGCAGGAACAGGGGGCTTTTAAAGAGGGGACTCAAAGGCTCCACTCCAGTGTTCTCTGTTGAAGTTGTAATTCACTTGTTACTTTGGGAGACAGTCATTTCTGTGATCTGCTGGTGCCACCCCCAAAGTCTGACTTACTTTGTTCCTATGGGTGGGTGTGTCCTCGAGGACAGATAACTCTGCCTAGGATGGGAGAGAAAGGTAACCCTGTTTCGCCTGAGATTAAGGAGGAGCAGGAAGAGATTAGGGAGGAACAGGCGGAGAGAAAGAGAAAGAAACATGTCACAGTGGCAAAGCAGCAAGGGTTGTATTCGAAGCATAAAGTGAACCCCTGTTACAAATGATTGGACTGTGAGAGTTGTGAGCTCAGAGGTCCATTCTGGTTCAGATGGACTGGCTGGGAACCATAGGCAGGGGGTGTGGCTGCAGGAGGGTCACTGGTGGAATGCTCTAGAAGGGTGCATCTTCCCTGTGGCCCCTTCCTTCCCCCTCTCTGTGCTTCCTGGACACCAGGAATGAAACAGCTTCCCTCTGCCACTCCATTCCACCAAGATGTTCCACCTCACTCCTTGTTCCCAGAGCAATGGACTCACCTAACCATGGACTAACTCTCTGGAACCATGAGCCCATAATAGACTTGTCCTCCTGTGAGTGGCCCACGCCTGGTATTTTGGCCAGCAATGCAAAGCTCACTAGCACAGCAATTGCTACTGAGAAAAGGGGTTGTTGCTGTGACAAATGGCTGGAGGGTACACGTGTAGGGGCTCATAATGTGGCTGGGGGTGCACATGTAGGGGCTCCTCATCATGTGTCTAGAGGATGCACCTGTGAAGTTCCTTAGATGGCTTGAATGTGTACCTGTACTTGCTCATCAGGTGGCTGGAGGGTGCACCTCTGTGGGTCAGAATCACATGGCTGATTTGTGCACCTGTGGGGTTCATCACATGGCTAGAGGGTGATGAGACTGTGGGGCTCACCACATGTCTAGAGGGTCCACCTGTAGGGGCTCACCACATGTCTAGAGGGTCCACCTGTAGGGGCTCACCACATGTCTAGAGGGTGCACCTATAGGGGCTCTCCACATGTCTAGAGGGTGCACCTGTAGGGGCTCTCCACATGTGTATAGGGTCCACCTGTAGGGGCTCATCATGTGTCCAGGGTGCACCTATGAATATAATCACGAGGCTGGAGGGTGTGCCAACAAGGCCTCATCGTGTGTCCAGAGCAAACACCTGTAGGGGCTCATCATAGGGCTGGAGGGTGAACATGTGGGGCTCTTCACGTGTCCACAGGGTGCACCTCTAGGAGCTCATCACGTGTCCAAGGGTGCACGTGTAGTGGGTCATCACATGGCTGGAGCGTGGGCCTACAGGGCCTCATCAGGTGTCTAGAGGGTGCACATGTGGGGCTCCCATATCAAGAAGGTGCACTTGTGGGGCTCATCATGTGTACAGAGGGTGCACATGTGGGACTCATCACATGGCTTGAAGGTGCTCTGGTAGGGTCTCATAACATGGCTGGAGTGTGCACCTGTGGGGGCTCATCATGTGGCTGCAGGGTGCACCTGTGGGGGCTCATCTCGTGGCTGCAGGGTGCACCTTCAGGGGCTCATCATGTGGCTGCAGGGTGCACCT
>NW_026004391.1:0-2090 GCF_001458135.2 Marmota marmota marmota | reverse complement strand
CAACAGATAAATATATAAAGAAATTGTGATATATATATATATATATATATATATATATATATATATATATATATATACACACACACATACAATGGAACATTACTCATCCTTAAAGAAGAATGAAATTATAGTATTTGTTGGCAAATGGGTGAAACTGGAGAATATCATACTAAGTGAAATAAGCCAATCTCAAAGAACCAAAGGCTGAATGTTTTCTCTGATATGCGGATGCTAATTCACAATAAGGTTGGGGGGGGGAGCAATAATATAGGTATTTTGGACTAGCCAGAGGGGAATGAAGGAATGAGAGGGAGCATGGGGGTAGAAATGATAATAGGATTAATCTAACATTATCACCCTATGTGCATATATGATTACATGACCTGCATAACTCTACATCATGCACAACCAGAGGAATGAGAAGTTATACTCCATTTATGTATGATGTTATCAAAATGCATTCTGCAGTAATGTGTAACAAAAAAAAAACACAAAAAGAACGAAAAAAAAAATGCAAACCACATGTAGAAGATCCTAAAATCAATTAGCAACAGCCATCATCATTTATGCACAGACTTAAGGCAAAGAATGTCACTTATCCTCACCCTGCTGGTAGGGGGAGGAATGCTGGAGATGCCAATAGGAAGTTGATACTCTGCCCCTCCTCCATCCTTGCAGCAGGCAGAATATGCTAATGGAGAAAATAAATCTATGTTTTCAGTAAAATGTCCAAAGCAAATCAAACTTAATTAAGATTCTTTTCTGATTAAAAAAAATACTATCTTTACCTCTTCAGAATGGCTTAACAAGGAAATATGAGCTTGAATTATACATCAAGAATTTAAAAGAAACTGAAACAAAGCTAATTTTCCTTTTGTGGAATATTTATTAAAATAATTAAATTAGTTATTAACTATGCTAAAACCATAATAATTGTGAAATTAAAATGTTTCCATTGGTTAGAAAAAACATCTCACACATATTTAAAACTTACTGTTAAGGTCATTTGAGTAGATGATAAAATTTCCCTGAAAAAGTAACAAATGACCACAGAATGCTTTAAGTTGAAATGCTGGGAATGAAGGAAATAATTTAATATTTCTAATTTTGTTCTTGTGGTTATCAGATTGCTAGTAGATTTAATCATATTATCTCCTGATCCTCTCTAATTTTGTCAACATGTTTCCCAGTGGGCACAAAATAAGAAGTATTAGCTTCTTTGAAAAATTCAGGAATGTTAATATGTGTTATGTCCATAATATGTTCAATAAAATTGTATTTTACCTTTTGCACAGGATTTCCATTGACTTGCATGTACTTGAGGAAAAGAAGACCTTTCTCACCTTACTCCAAAATTTTCAGTCTCTGGAACCACTAGCTATCCCAAATCTGATACTTATTAAATACAAAGAGAATGAATAAAATGCTCTGGAATTTTAAAGACAATTGGTTCTTTAAGAAATGCCAGAAATAACTGTGTGGCAGACTTCTTTAGTGAAAGGAAGTTGTGAGGCAACTTTATAAATACAGGATTATGATTTCCAATGATCTACTACCTTTGTGATTGTTATAGGAAGCTCAAAACATCTGAGAAACATTTTTTTAAATGAATGGTACATAAGAAAAGTAAATGTTTATCTTTCTGTAATATAGGAGTGGTATAATACAGTATGTGGGTGCATACATCATAAACTAGCTTGGTTTAAAAAATGGAAATGAACTCAACATTTTAAGAGTACTCAAATGAGCTTTGTGAAAATTCTCTCTTTTTTAATACACTTCTCTTACTATTCCCCCTATGAATTAATGATATACTCACTAGACATAGTGAGAGGACAAGAGCGTGGATAAAAACGAGACACATTTAGACAGCATTCAGTATTTCAGCTAGAAGAGAGGAGGCAAACAAATATTATATTGTTTGATACCAGTGAACAGTTGGTAATCTTCCCAGAGTGCATTTGTAAAAATTTTAAAAAAGGTATTTGAGGCCTCATCTGGACTTAGTGGAACATAATGCTGTGATCCATTAGTAATGACCAAGGATGTAGGGGGAGGAGTGATTTTTTTTTTTTTTTTTTTTTTTTTTT
>NW_026004390.1:0-2090 GCF_001458135.2 Marmota marmota marmota | reverse complement strand
TGGCTCTCAACACCCAACTCTTTAGTTTTTGAGACAGGGTCTCACCCAAATTGCTCAGGCTGGCCTTGAACATGAGATCCTCCTGCCTCAGCCTCCCCAGTAGCTGGAATTTCAGGCATGTGTATCTGCCCCCAGCAAGGTTTATGGATATCTTAGGAAAGAACATTCCAGAGAGAAGGAACAGCCAGTGCAAAGGCCCTGAGACAAAACTGTGCCCGGCATGTTGACAAAACAGCCCAGAGGCCAGTGTGGCTGGAGCAGTGGGAGGGAAGCGATGAGACCAGAGAGATGGTAGGGATCTCCTGGGGCCATGCAGATGGTTTTGGTTTGGACTCCAAGTGAGGTGGAAGCCACAGGAGAATCTGAGAAGACAGACTTATTTTTTATTTTATTTTTTATTTTTGGGGGATGGTGGTGTTAAAAGTTCTATTGAGCTGCGATTCACATATCGTAAAATTCACCCATATCAATCATACGGCTCAGTGGTTTATAGTATATTCACAGATTTATACAAATATCACCACTATCGATTTTAGAGCATTTCCATCCCCCACCCCCAAAAGAAAAACCTGCTCCCTCAGTTGTCATCCCTCAGTCTCCCCAGCTTCTGGCAACCACGCTGGCCTTGTGTTCATTTGCCAATTCTGGACATGCACATAACCGGAATCATACAGTATGTGG
Organism: Marmota marmota marmota; assembly: GCF_001458135.2. NCBI lineage: Eukaryota > Metazoa > Chordata > Mammalia > Rodentia > Sciuridae > Marmota > Marmota marmota. The sequence goes on along the minus strand of NW_026004390.1, from coordinate 1,409 downwards.
CCTTTTGTGACAGGCTTCTTTCATTCTGCACGTTGGGTTCAACCTTCAGCCAGGTATCAGCATGTATCTATTAGTACTTCTTTTTTTTTTTTTTTTAATCGCCAAATGATCTTCCATTGAGTGGACGTACCACAGTTAGTTTGTCCATTCTTTAGCTAATGGACAACTTGAGTTTTTTGGGGCTATGAATAATGCTGCAATGAACATTTGCATGTGTATTTTGTGTGGACATATTTTCCTTTCTCTTGGATCCATACCTAGCTGTGGAGTCGCTGGCAACTCTAGGTTTAACCTTTTGAGGAACCGCCAGGCTCTTCTAGAGTGGCTGCACCATTTACTTTCCTGCCAGAGTGTGAGGTTCAGATTTCCCCAAGTACTGTCTAACACTTGCTGTCACTTATAGAAGGCCATAGCATCCTCCTGGCTGTGCTGGAGGAAACAGACTAAGAGCCGCAGAGATAGAAGCCAGCAACCTAAGGAGGAGGCCACTGTAAGAGTCCAAGTGGAAGGGTATGGTGGCTGGGCCGAGAGGAGGCAAGTGACTGGATTCTGGAGATACTTTGAGATGGCCTAGATTTGCTGCAAAATCAGTAGTGGAATGTGAGAGAAGGAAGTCAAGGGTGACCCCAAAGATTTATCATCCACCGAGATGGTTAAGCCCGAGATAGCAGAGAGTCTGGTAGGAGGAATCTACAAATCTATGGATTTGTAGATCAGTAGAATGCCTTTATTACATCTATTTTTATGTAGTGCCACCTCACACGTGCTAGGCAAGCGCTCCACCACTGAGCTACACCCAAGGGCTCAGTTTTTGATGCCTTAAGACACCTACTAGACATCCAGGTGGAGACATAATCAACAGGTGATTGGGCACTTGATCCTAGAATTCAGTGTTGCCGTTCATTGATGGTTTCTTCAATAATTAAAGCCAGAAGTGAAGTCAAATTCAGGGTCTCAGTTTCCTCCTCCAAAAGATGGGGACAAATAAGGATGTCTGGTGAATCTTGTGCCGCTCAGGGCATGAACTAAGGCTATCCGCAGGGTGAAAAGACGCTAAAGTCCGTGCTCAGAAATGGAGGTCACCTCGTTTCCCCCCGCCAGCCTCTGGCCTCAGTCGCAGGAGTGGGGCAGCGTGGAGAGACTGGGTCGTCACCCTGCTTTTCCTGGCTCTAAGCTGGGCTTCCTCCTTGGGGACTGCTCAGGCCCAGATCTGCTGATGGAAACCAGCTGCGGGAGGCGCCGGGCTCGGCACACGCCCAGGCCCCTCCTCGGCGCCGGCAGACCCCGCTCTGCTGATGGGGGAAGCGCCTTGGCTCCCCTCCCCCCTTCCGCAGCCCGGGCCCGGGCCCTGGCACGTCCGGCGCTCCTGATGCTTTCCAGATGTGGGCCGGGTTCCCTCCCCAATCTCG
>NW_026004389.1:0-2090 GCF_001458135.2 Marmota marmota marmota | reverse complement strand
GATATTCAAAAAGGCCTTGGGATATGCTTTAAAGATCTAAGGTCAAACAGATCAGATTGGTGGAACTCAATTCTCACTCAGTGGAAATGGAAAGTCAGGAAATTCAGTATTGGGGGTGCAGTGTCATCCTCTTGCACTTGAGCTGACCAAAGTCAGAGGTACTCAGCATGTGCACAAATAATCGCCTCAGGGAACAGAGCCTAGGGGCTCAGGCTGTAATGCAAGAGGCTGCTGACAGCCCATATTCTCATATATGATGCAAAATTCTAGGCAGAGTTGGGGAGAAGTCACTTTGAGTAATCTTAGAGTGTGGAAGAGGAGATGGAGTTCCATTACACTAACCAGAATGTGACAGGACAAGAGCTACTCAGAGCTCCCAGATGACACTTTGGGGTATCCATCTTCAGGGAAGTTTCCAAGAGGGGCTGTGCTCAGGATTGATCTGGAAAGCCAGGAAGAGGTGCTGAGGGCAGAAGAAGAGGTGAGGAAAATTCAGGGACAAAACTGGGGGAGGGATTATGGAGAGTCAGAGACAGGTGGTCAGAATGGTCAAGCTGCCACTGCACTTTACTCCACATTATATGGGAAGATCTCCCAGTACACAGGCAGGATAGCCACCTACATGTGGGGTAGGTAGCCCCAACACAGGGCTTGCCAGATTCTGACAACCAGTGTGGTCAGGGCTGGTACCCTCTGAGGCTTCTCTCTGAGCTTGCAGATGGTTTCCCTCCCTATGTCCTTATACTGGTACCTCTGGGAATCTGTGCCCAGTTTTCTCAGCTATAAGGACACTGCCTGCATCTGAATGGAGCCACCAGAAGGCCTCATTAAATTTAATAATCACTAAAGAAAACTCTGTCTCCAAATACGGGCATATTATGAGCTACTCGGTTAGGACTTCAAAGTAAGAATTGTGAGGGGCTAGGAATCAACCCTTCACACAGACAGGGCTCATTCCACTTCAAACAAAAGGCTACTGCAAGAAGTTATGTGATCCTATCCCTGTGAAGACAGCTTAATCAATACCAATGTAGAAAGATCATTTTTATATATACAATCCTGTGAGGACAGTTTAATCAATATGAATCCTGTGAGGCCACATTAATCTAAACCAATCCTATAAAGACACTTTAATCTTTACAAATCCAATAAGGACATGTTAATCTATGCCAGTCTAGTAAGGCCACTTTAATTTGTCCCAATCCTTTGAGACTTTTTAATCAACACCAGTCCTGTGAGGACAGTTCCATCTACATGAGTCCCTTCACCAAGGCAAAGAGTGGAGGTCTTTGACCCTGTACATGTTGATTGAACTCTACTGCTCTAACTTCTTAGGATAACACCAACATATGTCCAATTACTATGGGATAATTAGTAATAATAATGCTTTTACAAACTAAATTTTAAAACATTAAGAAAAAGAAAGACATGAGGGGAAAAATCCTCCTACACTAAAATAATTACAAGGAAGTGAAAAGCAAAATAAAAGAAAGAAGAAAGAAAAAAAGTAAAAGGAATGAGAAGAAGAGGAATGGTGAATTGCACCATGTATTCGATTGTCAAGACTTTTGAGTGTCTGCTCATCTGGAAGAGTCCTCTGACTCACATTTGTTGGGTGTTGTGACAGCTTTGAAGAGCACAGGCTGGTTATTTGGTAGAATGTTTATCAATGTAGATTCCTCACACAGGATTTCTGCTATGCACATTGTTGTTTTAAATTTTTGGAGCTGAGCATTGAACCCAGAGGCACTTAACTATTGACCCATATCCCCAGCCCTTTCTATATTTCACTTAGCGACAGGGTCTCATTGGGTTGCTCAGGGCCTTCCTCAGTTGCTGAGGCTGGCTTTGAACTTGTGATTTTTCTGCCTCTGCCTCCCATGCTGCTGGCATTACAGTCATGCGTCCCATTCAGTGCATTGTATCAGGAGGCATGGTCAGCACTGTGATTGCTCAGGGAGCTTTGACTCTACCATTCAGGTGGTGCCTGCATGCTCCTCCACTGCAAAGTGATTATTTTTTCCCTGTGTAATTAAGTATCTTGTGGGTATATATTGGAACTATGAGAACAGAAGACTTGGGACTTTTTA
>NW_026004388.1:0-2090 GCF_001458135.2 Marmota marmota marmota | reverse complement strand
AAAAAAAAAAAAAAAAAAAAAAAAAAAAAGAGACCATGAAACATTCAATAGTGTAATAAGATTGAAGGAAAAAGAAGAAATGAATGAATACCATTGCTAGATAACTGTTTTGAAAGCAAAGAAGACAATACAAGTTAAATAAGATACTACTTTTCTGGCTGGAAATCCAAAAACAGTCATTTTATAATATTGTCTTCACTTACAGAAGTATCATGCCAAAAATATTTTGTCAAGACAACACAAAAGTCTTTTTGTTCTATTTTAAAAGTATTTTCCTCATCTAATTCAGAATGAGAAGTGCCAGATTCAAATTTGTAGCATTACCACTTATTATGCAAGCTTGAGTAATTTAACATTCATTATTCAACTTTCTTGTTTATAAGACTGCAATATTATTATACCATTCATTGGGCTTTACTGTGGACCAACATGACACATGGTAGTAATGTAATTTGATATAATGACAAAAAATTTACACAAACCTTCTTAAGTTCATCTACTAAAAGACTTTTTACATGTTGTACTGAGGCTAAATGTGTATTTACTCTGACAGATGTGAATGATGGAGGATGTGACAGGTGATTTAACAGAGCTTCAAGTTTTTCTTGTGCATCTTGTTTACTTGAAACAGCTAAAACCTGCAGGGGGGAAAAAGAATGTTTATATTTCATCAAAATAAAAATATAGGAAATATGCTTATACATTTGTTCCATCTAATGAAATATCTTTTAACCATTGTTTAGTTCTCTTTCATTTTGTTGTATTGTTTTATGTTAGCAATGTTAAGAAAAACATAACACTTTGGAGTTCTTATTACTTGTGGTAATAAACACCTAACAAAATACCTGACATAAAGGACTTAGAAAAACATTGTAACAGTTTCAAAATATTAATATCTGATACATCTGTTCATATAAATTCAGGATTTCACTCTACTTCAATAACTGTTCCATCAGTTTTATAGTGTTATTTACTAATATCATATCCTAGAGCAACTGGAAATATCAATATACACAGAATAAATATCATTTATATACTCACTGTCAAAGATCCTACAGGGTATGAGCTTTTAAATGTAGTATTAAATATAACAAATAGATATCATCCAACAAAGACTGGCAGAGTAGCAAACATACCTGTCAGAAAATGAAGGTATAAAGTCTCACCCAGGTACCCTTGTCATTAAAGCTTTTTAAGGCACCCATTTTCCCTTTTTGTGACTACTCCGAATCTTCATAAGCCACTCACCAGCCTACTAAGTCACTGGTCTTAAAATATTTACTTTCTGTAGGTAAATATTTCTTTCCTTTCAGTACTTTTTTTTTTTTTTTTAAGCAAAGGGATGGCTTTTGTTTTTGTAATATCATGTAGTTAGTGGGTATAAAAAAAGCGATGGTGTCAAAGATATTTGAATCTTTTATACAAAGATTTTATACAAGAATGTTCATTTAAAAAGCTGCTGAAAATACAAAAGAAACAATCAGTGAGATGAACAGAGTGCCTACAAAATGGAGCCGATTTTTATCACAGGCTCAGATAGAGCACCAAACTCTAGGATATAAAAAACTCAGAAATCTTAACACCCAAACAAATAACCCAATCAATAAATGGGCCAAAGAACTGAAGATGATACACAATCAATCAACAAATACAAATACATGAAAAAATGTTCAACATCTCTAGCAATTAGAGAAATGCAAATCTAAACTACTCTAAGATTTCATCTCACTCCAGTCAGAATGGCAGTTATCAAGAAAACAAGCAACAATAAGTGTTGAGGGGAAAGACATATTCATACTGTGTAAAGTGGTGCAACCAATCTGGAAAGCAGTATGAAGATTTCTTGGAAAATTGGGAATGGAACCACCATTTGACTCAGCTATCCCACTCCTTGGTTTATACCCAAAGGACTTTAAAAAAAAAAAAAAAACACAGAACAGGGACACAGCCACATCAATGTTTATAGCAGCACAATTCACAATAGCTAAATTGTGGAACCAACCTAGATGCCCTTCAAACTGTGATATATACACAATGGAACATTACTCAATATTAAAAGAGAATAAAATAATGGCATTTGCAGGTAAAAT
>NW_026004387.1:0-2090 GCF_001458135.2 Marmota marmota marmota | reverse complement strand
TTTTTTTTTTTTTTTTTTTTTTGTATTGTGGATTGATCATTGAGCATTGGCACATGTTAGGCAAGTGCTCTAACTGCTCGGCTACATCCCCAGTCCACAAATTCATGTTTTTGTTTTTGTTTTTTGGTACTGAGGCTTGAACTCAGGGGCGCTTGAGCACTGATCCATGTCCCCAGCTCTATTTTGTATTTTATTTAGAGACAGAGTCTCACTGAATTGCTTAGTGCCTTGCTTTTGCTGAGGCTGGCTTTGAACTTGCGATCCTCCTTTCTCAGCCTCCTGAGCCGCTGGGATTACAGGCGTGCACCACTGCACTGGGCAAATTCATATGTTTCTAAAGAAATAAAATGATTTGCCTCTCTTGGGGAATTTCATCTGTTAGCATACTAATGAAAGAGAGAGCTTTTAGGGAATAATGCCTCCCCACCTTATTTTGTGGTCCAGTGGTTAAACCCAGGGCTTTGCACATGTTGGTCAAGCATTCTACCACTGTGCTACATGGGATGGCATCTTTTAAAAACCTGTATTCTCTTTAGATTAGCCAGCCTAACTTCATATTCCCATAGTCAGAAATAAAACTACTAGAAATTTTTCTGTTTTACAGAGTAATCAATGAATATAACCAGTCATTTTTTTGACAAGTTATAGAAGTAAAATGTCCCCCACTCCCAGCACTGGGGATAGAAGCCAGGGGCACTGTGCCATGAGCTATATCTATATCCTCAGCTCTTTTTTATTTTTTATCTCGATAAGGGGTCACACTAAGTTGCCAGGCTGGCCTTGAAATTGTGATCCTCTTGCCTCAGCTCCCGAGTTGTTGGGATTATAGGCATCTGCCACTATGCCTAGCCAAATCTGTATACTGTAACTTACAAAAATCTCTATACAATAACATTCTTTCTCTAGACTCCAGAAGTGTAGTTTAGAGTTCTGTGAATGGTGGCTTTTTCCCAGTCATGCCTCTGGGCACGCTTCCAAAGTCTCCTCCCCAGGAGGTGTGAGTTTGGGTGGAGCCCATTGAGCACCTGTCACTAAATGGTGGAGCTGCCACAGCAACTGGTTGGGCTTCTTCTTTCTTGTAGGGCATATATCATTTCTTTGAATGAGGTTGTCATTCTTAGCCTCAAAGTAGCCCTTAAATGATCATGAATTTGAGTTATGCGTGTCATTTCACCTTGAAATTTTTATCAACCAAACAATAAAATCAACACACATAAATCAAAGGCATTTCTGTATATCAGCGACAAAACTTCTGAAACGGAAATGAGGAAAAACACTCCATTCACAATATCCTCAAAAAAAAAATAAATAAAATACTTGGGAATCAACCTAACAAAAGAGGTGAAAGATCTATACAATGAAAACTGCAGAACCCTAAAAGGAGAAGTAGAAGAAGATCTTAGAAGATGGAAAAATATACCCTGTTCACGGATAGGCAGAACTAACATCATCAAAATGGCGATATTACCAAAAGTTCTCTATAGGTTTAATGCAATGCCAATCAAAATCCCAACGGCATTTCTTGTAGAAATAGAGAAAGCAATCATGAAATTCATATGGAAAAATAAAAGACCCAGAATAGCAAAAGCAATTCTAAGCAGGAAGTGTGAATCAGGCGGTATAGCGATACCAGATTTCAAACTATATTACAGAGCAGTAGTAACAAAAACAGCATGGTACTGGTGCCAAAACAGGCGGGTGGACCAATGGTACAGAATAGAGGACACAGAGACTAATCCACAAAGCTACAACTATCTTATATTTGATAAAGGAGCTAAAAGCATGCAATGGAGGAAGGATAGCATCTTCAACAAATGGTATTGGGAAAACTGGAAATTCATATGCAACAAAATGAAACTGAATCCCCTCCTCTCGCCATGCACAAAAGTTAACTCAAAGTGGATCAAGGAGCTAGATATCAAATCAGAGACTCTGCGTCTGATAGAAGAAAAAGTTGGCTCCGATCTACATATTGTGGGGTCGGGCTCCAAATTCCTTAATAGGACACCCATAGCACAAGAATCAACAAATGGGACTTACTTAAACTGAAAAGTTTTCTCTCAGCAAGAGAAACAATAAAAGAGGTAAAT
>NW_026004386.1:0-2090 GCF_001458135.2 Marmota marmota marmota | reverse complement strand
GTGTCACACGCCTGTCATTCCAGTGGCTGGGGAGGCTGAGGCAGGAGGATGGTGAATTCAAAGCCAGCCTCAGCAAAAGCAAGGTGCTAAGCAACTCAGTGAGACTCTGTCTCTAAAGAAAATTCAAACTAGGGCTGGGGAAGGGGCTCAGAGGTGGAGTCCTCTGAATTCAACCCCCAGTGCGCCAGAGAGCAAGGGAGCCTGGGTGCAGCTTGGGATTACTAGGGTCTGCACTCTCTGGGTCTCTTCTGTGCTGATCTCCTAATTCTGCCGCCAGCTCAATGTGGCCTCCAGATGCAGATTCAACTCAGCTGGAGGAAAATCAGCTCTACTGCTGCCAGCAGGGTGGGATCCTCCTCCAGGGCCCCTGCCAGGCCTGCTGTGAACCTCCACCACTGGGCAGTTCCCAAGGGATGAAAGGCCAGTTCTGCTTGGAGAATTTTGCACAGATAAAACAGAAGACAAGTCAGCACCCCGAAGATGCTCTGGGTGGTTTTATTATAGGAGGAGGCCCACGTGATGAAACTTTCAAGAAATGACTTCAATTTCGTAACATCAAAACCCAACAGAACTTAGAATTCTGGTCATCCTAAACCTAACCCAATGCCAGACCTCAAAAGGAAAAGAAAAAAGAAAAAACTTGCACCCAACCCTGCCATTCTGGCCTCCTTCTTGCCTGGAGAGAATATCACCCTCCTGTCACCACTGAGAAACAATGCTCCCTGGGCTGAGATTGGGGGGAGCAAAGACTGACTGATACACTGTCCAATCAGAAGAACCCATACTGAGCGGTGTCCAATCCTGTGTGTAGCCAGCGAGCAGGGGGCGGGCTTCCCCAATCAGGATGAGATTTATTTCTTCGAGATGGGCCATCTGTGGTTCCAGGATTCCTGCAGTTGGACTCCAGGCTTCGCTTGGTGCCCAGGATCCCAGGTGGCCCTGCCATGCAGGGGTAAAAGCTCCCCAGGGCAAGCTTGGCTGCTGGGCACCAGGAAATGGTTTGTGTGCAGTGGCACCTGGTTATTGGACAGGGAGGCTCAGGAGGGAGGCGGGGCAAGGATGCCGTCAGGCGGGATGGGCTGTGGTGGATCCTGAGCTGGCTGACCCTGACTCTGGGCACTCTCTGCGTCCACAGGCCTGAGCCCATTGGGGACAGCGCCCCTTAGTCCCCCTGGCCAGCCGGGTGGGGAGCGTGACAGTGGCAGAGACCCCTCGCAGCCTCCCCATCCCCTGGGGGCAGCCTCAGCCCCTGCTCCAGTCCTTATCTGGCAGGTGAGCCCGGCAGCCTGGAGTCTTCCCGGGCTGTGGTGATTGACAGGTGGGACCACTAGAAGAATCCAATCTCCTAGCCCAGCGATGGCACACACCTGTCATCCCAGAGGCTGGGGAGGGGGGAGAGGCTGGTGCAGGAGGATTGCGAGGTCAAGGCCAGCCTTGGCAACTTGGCGAGGCACTTAGAGACTCAGCTAGATGAGACCCTGCCTCTAAATAAAATACAAAATCCTCCAAACACCGTTTTCCTGCAGGAGGGAGGCTGTGGTGTACAGGGACCCTGCTTATTTCTGAGCTAGTTTTGTGGAGTTTGTTTTTTGTTTTGGTAGTTAACAGAAGAGTGCTTTACCACTCAGCTCTGACCCTGGTAATTTTTAGTTTTTATTCTGAGCGCAGTTCTAGCTAAGTTGCTGAGGTTGGCCTGGTTAGGGTTTGATTTATAATGACTTTTTCATTGCAATTAAGTGTATGATTTTTACATCCACGTGGGTTCGTGGTTGGACTTTGTTGACATCATGATTCCTTGATGATAATTGTAACAGTTATACCAAATTATACCAGAAGCCTACTATTGTGGTATAATTTTGAAACATAATCCTATTCAACATGTGCTTCTTTGGGGTGCTGGAGTATAATCCAGTACCACACACGTCCTGCACCCAAGCACTACCAGTGCTCTGCGCCTCCAGTTCCCACACCTCCCTTCATGCTGGGTTGTCTTGTTCATTCACATAAAATCCTCTGCTGGAGATGGTTGCATTTATCTAGGCCTTTTCTTTGCACTTAACAATAAAAATGAAATTTACATACATGTGGGG
>NW_026004385.1:0-2090 GCF_001458135.2 Marmota marmota marmota | reverse complement strand
CTGACGATCCCCATGGGTTTTCTGAGGAGCAGAAGCAGCACTCTGGGAGCATCCCCCACTCACCCTCCCCCTCCCCAAGGGCAGGTGCCCCTGTCCCCCTTGCAGATCAGGGCTGGCCCCAAGTCTGTGTCTGGCCTCAGGCACCCTGCTGTGGAGACCTTTCCCCCAGGCCCAACGGTCCTACCCGAGGGCTCAGGGGCACCCGCGGCTCTCACATGGCACTGACGTGAGGATAGGCCAGCGCTCTCCGCTCCTGCAGTCCTGGTGGCCCTGCAGGCAGGCTCGGCAGCCTCCAGTCCCATCTGGAGGACCTGTGGTGGCCGTCGTGGGGAGGGGGTGCAGAGAGGTGCTCCACCAGGCCCAGCAGGACTGGTCCTGTGCTGAGACGTGCTCTGTGCCCTGACGATGCCTCCTGGCGGGAGCCCCATGGGTGGGGTGGCACTGTCTCCTGGAGACGCAGCAGCCGGGCCACCCTGCTGTCCTCTGTCCTCCCAGGAGACCCTGTTGGCTGTGTGGCTCTGCGCAGAGAGGGCAGCTACGTGGTGGCCTCTGGCACCTGCCTTGGCCTCCTGGACTGGGCGACGGGGCAGGTGGAGTGGGCGGCCTGGCTGGACAGGGACAAGCCCCACAACAGGTTCAACGATGGGAAGGTGGACCCCGCCGGGAGGTTTGTGGCAGGTGAGCTGCTGAAAGGACTGGCCCAGGCCACCTGGAGAGCCTCCTGTCATGGCGGGTGCCAGCTGGGTGGGGACCTCAGGAGCCCTCCCCAGGCTGCGGGCAAGTGGCCCCCCGGGGGCCATGCAGGTGCTGGGCAGCCCACAGGTTCCCTCCCACTCCAAAGCCCATGGCTTCCAGGTCATTCTTCCTGGGTCCCTGCCCAGAGAAGACCCTGGGAGGGTCGAAGCCACCAGGGTGGGGCAGCGGCCAGGGCCGGTGGCCAGAGGCCATTCACGTGCGGCTGAGGGCCCTGCACCTCTGCCTGAGCAGGCCTCTTCCCAGGTGGAACATCTCTGGGGTCCCCCCTACGCCCAGCACAGAGGCTCACTCACAGACGCCGCCTGAGGGCCATCCTGCCTGCTGTCCCCCGACTGAGGGTGACCACAGCTCTCTGCACAGCGGGTCTGTGTGGGTGGACAGGGCAGGGTGGGACGCTGCCCACTGACCTTCCACTCTCTCCAGGCACCATGCCAGAGGCGTCCGCCCCAGGACTGTGGGAGGCGGGGCAGGGCTCCCTGTACACACTCTACGCTGACCGCTCGGTGGTCAGACAGCTGGACCAGCTGGGCATCCCCAACGGGCTGGACTGGTCCCTGGACCATCGCACTCTCTACCACGTGGACAGCCTGGACTACTCTGTGAGGGCCTATGACTACGACGTGCCGACAGGAGGCCTGGGTAGGGGCCGCCATTGCTAGCCCCCCACGCCCTCCCCAGGAGAAGGTCTCCGTGGCCAGGCCCCCACACCTTCCCTGGGCAGGGCCACCGTGACCAGCCCCTCACACCCTCCCTGGGGTAGGAGCCTCCGTGGTCAGCCCCCACGCCCTCCCTGGGTGGGGGCCTCCGTGGTCAGCCCCCACGCCCTCCCTGGGCGGGGCCTCCGTGGTCAGCCCCCACGCCCTCCCTGGGCGGGGCCTCCTTGGCTAGCCCCCAAGCCCTCCCTGGGCAGGGCCTCCAGTGGCCACCCCCACACCCTCACCAGGATAGAGGCTTCTGTGGCCAGTGCCCCCCACCCTCCCTGGGCGGGAGCCTCCATGGCCCTCCCCCGACATCCTCGCAAGTCCCCTCGTGGGGTCCCAGATGCACCACCGGGTCTCACTCCCTCCCGTTGTTGAGGCCACGCTATGTGACCTCCTGGTCTGGGCGGTGAGGGGCCACGCGCCTGTCTGTCCTGCCGCAGCAAACCCACGGCTGGTGTGCCAGCTGGACCCAGAGCAAGGCATGCCAGATGGGCTGTGCGTGGACACCACGGGGACCACTCTGGGTGGCCTGCATTGACCGGAGGCAGGGGTGGATCCCGCATGGACCCCGAGACAGGTGTTTGCGGCAGGGTCAAGGGAGGGGGCCCATGGGGGGCCCTCTGTGCCCAACCA
>NW_026004384.1:0-2090 GCF_001458135.2 Marmota marmota marmota | reverse complement strand
ACAGTGTTGGTTCAGCATAGGGTTTTGTCACAAAGATCAGCATCTGTGCCAATCATGGTGGACATCAGCAGTGGTTGAAATGCTGAGGCTCCCTCTTCCAGACTAATGTGGCTTTCCCTAATCAGCAGCATGAACTGAAAAGAAAGAAAGAAAGAAAGAAAATGGTTGTTTCTATTTTTTAGAAATGTAGCAAAAGAGAGAAACTTTTCATCAATACTTTTGTCCCCATTTGATACACATAACTAGAAGAATCCAAGAATCATTTTTTTTTCTTCTATCAATGAGAACATTTTCTCTAAACTGGTACACCCTGAGATAACATTATAAAGTATAGGCACTGTATTGAAATAGAGCCCCAAATCTTGGTTGTGTTACTTCTCACGCTGATGTTGGATAATATCCCTTTTCAGCTTCAGGGCCATTGTTTGTAAAAGTAGGGTTAGTTAAAATCCACTTCATTAGATTAACATAAGGATTAAATAAGATAATGCATATCATAGTGCTTTACAACAGTGTAATCAGTGGCCACTCAACACAGCATAGAAAATACCTCAAAAAACTTGTTAAATTGAAAACAAGGGAGCTACTACCAAGTACAGCACTGAAATACTGCCAGCATAAATAATAGATCCTACTCTGTCCATATCATTCTCCTCTGTTTTAGGAAAGAACTGATATTCACCAGATGATTTACAGCTGGGCAGAAAACATATACAGGCCATGAGTCTTCATTTGGATGAAAAGGATGCCCTCGAGTTTCCAGCCAGGAATCACATTTCCTGGGTATCCTTAGAGCTTCTCACAATCCCACAAACCACCGGGGAATTGGGGTGAACACACTGCAGGGGGTGGTCGGCTGCTTACTCTCTTGACTGGATAATAGGGTAGGATTCTGCTGGCTGTGAGCAATGGAAGTATTCCACAAAAACAAAAGGCCAGACAGGGCTTCACAACAGTCCCCATCCCTCTGTGAATAGACAAGGGCCGTCCTGGCTGATCACTCTGGACAGATGCCTTGCTAGCCAGGCCTCCAATGATGAAAGTCATGACACGAGCGAAACAGAAGTCAGCAAACTCAAAGAGCCCACCAGGTGGACAATGAGCATCACTGAGGAATGCTGGTCGTAGGTGGAGATAGAGACACTAGTAGAAGGGGCTGGGTTAGATCTGAGAATTTATCCACTTCTAAAGGAGGAGGCCAACAGCATGCAAAAACGACACTGTGTTACCAATTTCTTGTTTTTCAAGAGAAGGTGCAAATCAGGTCTGACATGAAACTTTTTTTTTTAATTGAATGCAATCTGTTAGAAATGCAAACAAAGAAACCCTGTGTTAGCTAATAAAACACAGCTTTGGACAGGATTCAGCCCATGACCAACCAGTGTTCATCTCCTGATAGAGAGCTTCTCTGTCACTCTTCAGAGATTTCTTGCTTTGATGAGTTGATAGGTCACACAAGGTTGCTTCCTAAAGCCTGTGGATAACTGCATTATATCATAGTCACCAAGAAACTATGAGGTGCATTAGGACCCCAAAGAAAAGAAAGTGTCGTGGTATGGCATAATTTCTTGTGAAGCAGGAGTAGTCAGGTGCATGAGGGGGTGAAGGTTTTCCTGTGCAGCTCCAGAGCATAGAAGCAATCCAAAAGTGCGTGTGCGCGCACAAATTTCATCTGCGGTGGATTGGCTCCGTGGTTTTATGCATTACTAATAAGGCGGAGGGGATTAGTTGAGAGGACTGGTTTGCAGCAATCAGTTGTACTGCTGCCTCTCCCTGCTTGCCTCATTATAATTCTTCATTGAGGTGGGAGTGGAGGATCGATAATGTCATCTTGGGCAGCAGGAAATCTCTTCAATAGCAGAGCTTTTTGCTGAAAATGAAGTCCTTTCTGTAGTGGGAAATTCAGCAGAAAAATGAGACTGTCACCATTTTTATTGTAATTGACATATTTCATTTCATCACAGTCTAAGCATGTTCTTTGTGAGAATGGAGCAACAAATGCCTAATGGCCTTTCCCAAAGGAGTCTGAGGTGTATGCGGGGTCTGATCTGCAAACAGGACTCCAGTTGAATAGATGGAAGATTGCATGG
>NW_026004383.1:0-2091 GCF_001458135.2 Marmota marmota marmota | reverse complement strand
CCAAGGAACATGGTGGGGTCAGTGAGTGGAAAATTACTGAGGAAACATCAGGGTTGAGGGAGATTCTGGATAAAGCAATCTAACAGGATTCTTGCTGAAGAAAAGATAAGATGATCAGATATCATCTGGGGTGGGATGAAGGTTGAAGATCCAGATGGAATACAATGACTTAGCAAGGTTCTTCCGTAAATTTGATTTTGCAAGGCAGTGTATAGATGAATCCAGAAGAAGATTAAAGAACCTGACTAAAGGTTTGGTCAAGCAAAGAATGTTCTCCTCTAAATTGTTCAAGATATTATCATATTGAAAGTATTTACAAATTTGCCAATGTAAATAATCCACAAGCATTGGAAAAATTCCAAGAAAGACACTTCTGTGTTGAAATGTGATTGTAACCTAACAGACTTTGCTGGATGTCTTCCTTTTAAGGCTGTGACAATTTTCATTGACACCCAAAAAGTTATCCTTTCCTTATCTCATTGTAAAGTGATCTCACTGTCGTGTTTATTTTAACAGGGCAAGGGATCTTGTGAGTTGAATGATCTAAAGAAAAATCAAGCTCAAGTTTGGGAAATTTGGTAATTTGGAAAATAAAGGGGGAAAAAAAAATCAAACGTGCTTTAAAGTGGTGGAAAGTGGGTGGACAAGGCAGACTTTTGCTCCTGCCAGAAGGGCATGCTACTGGAACCTGGATAGCTAACAGCTGAGGTCAGCAGTCCACCTGCTTATATCTCTAACCTAAGGCAACAGTGCTGCCCTTCACTCTGATGGGAGGATTTTGGAGTTACAATCTACATGATTGGCTCATTTCAAAATTGGGGTGGGCAAAGGGAAGGGCTTAATTAAAGCCTTTATTTAACATGGCCACCGTTGGATCCAATTAAGGCTATATTCTGAAAACGGACCACCAAACTTTCTATTTCTCAGTTATCAACACCAATTGAAATATTAAGAGTTTTGCATTTATCAGACTGAATATAAGAGGCTACGCTGACTCAAGAAACTCACTTTCTGTTTTCTTTTCCTGGCAGTCGTCCTGTTGCCCAAAGCTTCATCCTTGTCCCCCCAATGCCAATTCAATAACGAGGACATGGTTTTTTGAGAAAGGAAAAAGGCTTATTGCTTTGTTAGCAAAGAGATACACAGGGGACTCCTGTCCCAAAGGCTATGACTCTGCCCATCAGCAGGAACAGGGGGCTTTTAAATAGGTGACTCAAAGGTTACATTCCACACGTTCTCTGTTGTCATTCATTTGTTAATTTTGAAGATAGTCATTTCTGAGATCTCTGGTATCATCCCCAAAGTCTGGACTACTTCGTTTCTATGGGGGAGTGTACTTCGCGAATTCAGCAAAGCCTTTATCCATCAGGGAAGTCAGGCATCTTTCAGAAAGTGGGCACACATTCTGGGTAGAAAGCTGCACCAGTTACAAGGGAGATACGGGTTTATACAGGTTACACTGGGGGTTGTCTTAGTCCTTGAAGACTTTAACAGGATGTGGGCAAAAGGTTGCAAACATCTGGAACTTGTTTCTACCGGGCGTGGTTTCTGAGTGTTTTTAAGGGCAGGGATGGAGGGTTCAGAGTTCAGAGTCCAGTGCTCATCTGACCTCCAGGGGTCATTGTATTGACATGGTGATAAGATTAATGTGTAGTTTCACTGTCATGTCACTGAGAAATGATTTATTGGAAGGATAGAAGCTTTGGCTTCCCTCTCCCTTCCTCATCCCAGGTCACACACTGTCTTGGTGGGTGTTGGTAAAGATGGCGCCCAGACTGCTTCTCTTCAGGGAGCTCAGGTCCATAACCCACTGAATGGCGCACAAACCGTCACCTCCAATCCCTGTGAATGCCTCGAATTTTGAATGGCGCACCTCCAATCCCTGAAGTGGTGGGAACTCTCGGCCACTGAAGAAGTAATAGCCCACTCACCTTGCTCCTCCTCATCCTGTGTTAAGCTCATAAATATCAATACCCTGTTCGTGTTCGTTCTCTTACTCTCTCTTACTCCCTCTCCTCCCTCTTCCCTCTCTCCCCCCTCCCCTCTCTCCCCTATTTCTCCCCCCTCTCCTATTTCTCCCCCCTCCCCTCT
>NW_026004382.1:0-2091 GCF_001458135.2 Marmota marmota marmota | reverse complement strand
TGTATGAAATATGATATGTCAAGAGCTTTGTAATGTTTTGAACAACTAATAATAATAATAAAAAAAAGTCAGCATGCAGCAGAACATGCATTTCACCCAGGGCTAGTTACCTTTTACTTTTCCTCACACACTGATCTCCTTCTTCCTGCATTGTCTCTGTTGGTCATTTTCTATACAAGGCCTTTCCATACAGTGGGCTTTCATGATCACATCATTTGCCCCTAGCCCTAAACTTCTCCACTTCTGTGGTGTGGACTATTCAACTTTAAGTCATATTAAGTGTAATTGTTCACTATTGTTTAATGACATATTTAATTTAACAGTGACTTGTCTTACAAGTATTAAAGAGTACACTTGCCATTAAATACATTTTCCCCCAAACTTGTTTATTCTTTCCTCTTTCTTTAAAATAAAAGCCATGCCGTTACTTTTTTTTTTTGCTATTCTTAGCACAAATATGCAAGTAGATGCTAAATGAATGTTTTTTATTACTGACATTTGCAGTTAACCCACAAATGAACAAGCTATGCTAAGTTGGGAAAATAGCACAATCTAAAGGCACAATCTACTACATTTGTTGTTAAATGTACCCTGTTTGTGAATTAAAGAGCAAACAGATGATTTACCTTGTCAAATCTGCTTCAGAATAGAATGAAAAGCTTCCTTGAATTCCCATCTAGTCCTGGGGACCATCCAATAAGCATCTTAGAGACTGGCTGCCTGAACTGCCTGTCTGTTCAGTCTGTCTCAGACAATCTTGTGATAACTGAGCATTTAGGTAGTAAATGTCTTTCATGAAAGTAGAGAATAAAATAGGAACCCTTGAATTAATCTTTTGTTATTGTTTTAGGTCCTACTTGACTCTAGATTTTGTGCATGAAAAGGCAATGACTGCTCATGATTCATTTTTTAAGTACTGTCTTAAATGGAAGAATGATGAAGAGTTAGAGAAAACATCATAACTGGTCTTAAGGAAATGTTAAGAGTACATGACTAAAGTAACCAGAGTAGAATTAACCATATTAACCACAACTTGAAACTACTAAAATGTCCATTAACAATAAATTAGATAAATTGTGAAAATTCACCCAATACAACATTATACATCACAACACATGAACTGAACAAATAATACTGAACAAAAGAAACAAACCCCAAAGCTTTATATGGCATATAATGCACTTATATAAAAAGCAAAGTCCACAAAGTCACCCTGGGTTTATATGATCTATGTGCACGGGCCCGTGTGTGTGCATGTTCCTATTCACATACACAAACACATATATTTCTGTCTGTCTGATTATACATGCATATATTTCTCTGTGTGTTATACGGCACACACACATATAATGTATATATAATATACATCTATATGTATTATATATACATACACACACAGAGAGAGAAACACATACATTACAAGGGAACTTGGAGAATATTTTGTATCATTGATTATGTTCTAGTTCTTAAACTGGGTTGCAGTTTCATGAATGTGCTCAGCTTGTGAAAATGTATATGAGCTGCTTAGAGTATGCATAATTTTCTATAATGATATCATTGTACAATTTTAAAAAAATTAAAAATTAGAGATAAGAGATATGTTAATAAACAAGGTGAATGTTAGCAAGGTGTTTTCTCCTACATCCAGTAGATGATATTTTGTCCAAAAAAAAAAAGTGAAATATAAGGGAAACTGAATGCAGTCCTTTACATAACAAATAATGTATATTGAATCAAGCCAAATGTTCTATTTTGGAAATCTGTTATCGTTATTTCAAACAGTTTTTCTTTTAGTGTTTATGATACTTTATATTTACCACTTATCCTGCTGAAACAAAAAAAATAGAGTTTTTAATATTTTTATAATACTTTCAACTACTATTGTTTAAAAGATCTATGTCCTTTAATTTACGAATCAATTCATGGCATTCTTATCTATTGCTTATTCCAAACCTAAGACAAGAATGTCATGGAGACCTTGCCATTGAGGCAAACCATGAGCTACACAAACAGATTTCATAATCTGTACTGGTCCTAATCTAGATAATCTCCTGGAGGTATTGAATAATGGATAAGATTTGCATAAAGCTG
>NW_026004381.1:0-2091 GCF_001458135.2 Marmota marmota marmota | reverse complement strand
CATTGAAAGTGCGAAGGTCCTGGAACAACGTATTTCAAACTCTAAAAAATAATGGATTCCAACCAAGAATACTGTATCCAGCAAAATTAAGCTTCATATTTGTCAATGAAATTAAAATATTTCATGATAAACAAAAGTTAAAAGAATTTGCAGGCAGAAAACCAGCACTGCAAGGCATTTTGAGCAAAACAATACAAGAAGAGCAATTGAAAAATAGCACCCAAAACTAACAGTGGGAGGTATCTCAGTAAACGGGGAGAAAAATAACCAAAGAGGAAAAACTAGCCATATTAAAATAAATAAATAAATAAGCATGACTGAAAGTACAAACCATATATCAATAGTAACCCTAAACGTTAATGGCTTAAATTCACCAATCAAGAGATATAGGCTAGTAACCTGGATTAAAAAAACAGATCCAACAATATGCTGCCTTCAGGAGACTCATATGATAGGAAAAGACATACACAGGCTGAAGGTGAAAGGTTGGGAAAAATCATACCACTCACATGGTCCTCGGAAGCAAGCAGGTGTGGCCATACTCATATCGAATAAAATCAACTTCAAACCTAAGTTAATCAAAAGGGATAAAGAAGGACACTATATACTGCTAAAAGGAACCATTCACCAACAAGACATAACAATTATCAATATGTATGCACCAAACAATGGTGCTGCAACGTTCATAAAACAAACTCTCCTCAAGTTCAAGAGTCAAATAGACCACAACACAATAATTATGGGTGACTTCAACACACCGCTTTCTCCATTGGACAGATCCTCCACACAAAAACTGAATAAAGAAACTATAGAACTCAATAACACAATCAATAACCTAGACTTAACCGACATATATAGAATATATCAACCATCATCAAGTGGATACACATTATTCTCAGCAGCACATGGATCCTTCTCAAAGATAGACCATATATTATGCCATAGGGCAACTCTTAGTAAATATAAAGGTGTGGAGATAATACCATGCATCTTATCTGATCATAATGGAATGAAACTGGAAATCAATGATAAAAGAAGGAAGGAAAAATTCTTCATCAAGTGGAAAATGAACAATATGTTACTGAGTGATCAATGGGTTACAGAAGACATAAAGGAGGAAGTCAAAAAATTCTTAGAGATAAATAAAATACAGACACAACATATAAAAATCTATGGGACACAATGAAAGCGGTTTTAAGAGGGAAATTCATTGCCTGGAGTTCATTCCTCCAAAAAAGAAAAAAAACAACAAATAAATGAGCTCACACTTCATCTCAAAACCTTAGAAAAGGAAGAGCAAAACAACAGCAAATGTAGTAGAAGGCAAGAAATAATTAAAATCAGAGCGGAAATCAACGAAATTGAAACAAAAAAAAACATTGAAAAAATTGATAAAACTAAAAGTTGGTTCTTCAAAAAAATAAATAAGATCGACAGACCCTTAGCCAAGCTAACGAAGAGAAGAAGAGAGAGAACTCAAATTACTAACATATGGGATGAAAAAGGCAATATCACAACGGACACTACAAAAATACAGAAGATAATTAGAAATTATTTTGAAACCCTATATTCCAATAAAATTGAAGATAGTGAAGATATCGATAAATTTCTAAAGTAATATGATTTGCCCAGATTGAGTCAGGAAGATACACACAATTTAAACAGACCAATAACAAAGGAGGAAATAGAAGAAGCCATCAAAAGACTACCAACCAAGAAAAGCCCTGGACCGGATGGGTATACAGCGGAGTTTTACAAAACCTTCAAAGAAGAATTAATACCAATACTTTTCAAGCTATTTCAAGAAATAGATAAAGAAGGAGCTCTTCCAAATTCATTCTATGAGGCTAACATCACCCTGATACCGAAACCAGACAAAGACACTTCAAAGAAAGAAAAGTATAGACCAATATCTCTAATGAACATATATGCAAAAATTCTCAATAAAATCCTGGCAAATCGAATACAAAAGCATATCAAAAAAATTGTGCACCATGATCAAGTAGGATTCATCCCTGGGATGCAAGGCTGGTGCAATATATGGAAATCAATAAATGTTATTCACCACATCAATAGACTTAAAGATAAGAA
>NW_026004380.1:0-2091 GCF_001458135.2 Marmota marmota marmota | reverse complement strand
GGGGGGGGGGGTGCTGAGGATTGCACTTTCCCACTGAGCTATAATCCCAGCACTTTATTTTTCATTTTGAGACAGGATCCCAATAAGATTTATTAATATTTGACATAAGGTAGGAAAGAGAAGGAACTAATGAAGACTAAAAGATAACTGAGATAATGCTTATCTTGCTCATTAAGACATTCCGAAGGTAGCCTTGTACAATGCTGGTCATAAAGTAGGCCCAATATAATTGTTGAAAGAATGAAAACAGATAGGAAGTATTTTAGAATAAGAATTAATGAATGGAAAAGGACACAGGAATTGAATTAGGATCTGTTCCCACACATTAAGTACAGTGATAATTACTTCGGTCAAAAGGGTAACAATTAAAAAAGGATCAAATAAAAGAGAATTAAACAGAGAAACAACTGGTATCTACCTGGATGTAGTGAAAGACACAATGAGAACCATATTAAGGACAAACCTAAGTTATTAAAAGTATGAAGAACAGCAGTAATGAAAGTGAACAACTCAATGTGGACAGGAGCTTCAGATACATTGAAGTAAATATTATTTGATCAATAGTGATTTAAGAGCCAAAAATAATTAGAAGCCACCCTTAATTCCTTCTCCCATTATAACCTCATCCTCTAAATCACTAACCTTTCATGATTTCACAACCTAAATATTTCTTAACTTCATTCTATTATACATGTCTATAATAATCTTCACATCCTTCACTTGAATTATTACAATAGCCCCCTAAGTTTTTTTGGCTTCTAATATTATATCCTCAAGTCTACTTGATAGGTAGATTCAAAGATGGTTCCCAATGACACCTGCCTCTGTAATATTCATATTCTTGTGTAATCCTCTCCCCTTGAGTGTGTGTACAGGTAGAGTTGGAACCTAATGACTTGCTATTACCATTGCATTACTATTCATACTAATGAATAGAGTATGACAAAAGTGATGTCACTTCTAAAATTAGGTTAAAAAAACTCAGACTTCCATTTTACTTACCCTCATCTCTTGCTCTCACTTGCTCCCTCTCAGCTTCAAAGTTGTGAGCAGTCCTACAGAGAGGACCATGGAACAAGAAACTGAGAGAAGGCTCTGAAGTAGAACCAAACGCTCATTCCAATAGCACCAAAAGAATAGAATACTATTAGCAAACACTTGAATGAAGCTGGAATTCTTTCTTAAATGAACCTCAGAGTAATTACAGTCCTGGCTGACAACTTGATTGCTGCTTTGTGAGAAACCCTGAGGCAGAGGTCCTTGAACCTCAGAAACTATAAGATGATAATGTGCATTATTTTGGCTATTAGGTTTTCGTATAGTTTGTTATGTATTTGCAAATAACTAAAATGACCATTCCCTATAGAGCTATTAATCTCTCTACCGTCACCTCTTATCAATTCTTTATAAACTCTTCAAATATAAATATACTTGTACTTTACCTAGTGATGTTTCTTACTTTCATGCTTAGGCTAACACTGTATTCTCTGCCTAGTATATCCTTAAATTCCCCTTCAGTCCAACTTCTATTATTTTTTTACAATCTCAAGTGTCAACACTTTCAGGGTATATTTCTTGATCCTAAACTGTCTTCCAGACCATGTGGAATGCCTTCTTGTGATCCTATAATGAAACCTATTATACTTAGGGAATTATTACATTGTACAACAATTATCAGGTTGTTTCCTACACAGAAAGGTGCTCTAAAGTATGGAGTGTGTCTCTTATGTTTCTGTGCCCAGCATCTCAGAGTTTTGTATATAAATCTGTATGGACCAAGTTGTTCTGGAACAAGAGTCATGAGTAGGAGGCCTCAGGCACCAAAGAAGCTCACCTAAAGACACAGCTAGAGAATAGGAGAGTTAGAATAGGAGACTTCAAGTCTTTTTTGAAAAGTCCATGCCCACAAACATTTATTATATGTCTATTATGTGTCAAGCATGTGCTTGACACAGGAAATAAAAAGATACATAAGACTTTAAAGGAACTCATAATTTAAAACAAAAGTTTATAGAGAAGGTAATGGAAATGAGGCAACAAACACTAATTTAGGGCCCACCAGCAAGAGATGGCTAGTTCTGTTTACTATAT
>NW_026004379.1:0-2091 GCF_001458135.2 Marmota marmota marmota | reverse complement strand
CCGACCAACAGGCCTAACACTAACCTTAACTTAAACCAAACCCTAGCACTGCACCTAGATCTAACCCTAGCACTAATCTGAGCCCTAATCATAACCTTAATAATAACCCTGAACCTGACTTATATCCTAATACTCATCCTAGCTCTAAAAACCACCCCAAACTTAAACTGAACACTAACAGTAACATTAGCCCTAATTTGAGTCCATACCCTAACCCTAAAACTAACCCTGACCTGACTGATATCCTAACACTAACCTTAGCTATAAATATAACTCTAATCTTAAACCTAAACCTAACACTTGACCTACCCCTAACCCTAACCCTAATTGTAACCTTAGTTCTTATATTAGCTATTTCCCTAACCTTAGTCTTAAACCTCACACAAAAACTAGCCCTAATCTGAGCCCTAAACTAGCTTTAACCCTAACCATAAACGTAACCCTAGCCCTAACCCTATCCGTTACCCTGAGAAAAACCTTAACTCTAATGGTAACCCTAGATCTATCCCTAATCCTTAGGCTAATCAAATCCTAACCCTATTAATAGTCCTAACACTAGATCACATTCTAGCTTTAATGCTATCCCAAACCCTAACCCTAACCCTGACTTTATTCTGTCCATAACATAAACCCTAGGTCTAAACCTGTCCCTAATCCTTAACCAAATCCTAACACTAGCCCTACTTGTAAGCTTAAACCTAAACCTAACCCTACCACTAGCTCTAGACATAAACCTAATCCTAAATCAAGCCTGAACTCTAGCTCAAGACCTAAACTAAATCCTAGCCCTAGCCCTAACAAATACTTTTACCTAACCTAAACACTAACTCTACCCCTAGACCTTAACCTAGTCCTAATTCTGGCATTAACCATAACTTTAAAATTAATCCCAAATACTGACCCTGCCTTTAACACTAAACCTACCTCTAAAACTGAAACCAACCAAAACCTAAACTTAATTCTAGACCCAGCCATAAACCTAACCCTAAAACTAACCCAAATCATAACCCTAGATCTTACATTACCCATAGCCCTAACCCTAGGCCTGAACCTAACTCTAAACATAGAGCTAATTTTAGGCCGAAACCTAGCCCTAAGCATTACCCTAATCCTAATCCTAGTTCTATACCTAACCCTAGCCCTCGCCTTAGTCCTAAGATAGCTCAAAGCCTAACCCTTGCCCTAAACATAAGCCTAGAACTATCCCTAACTCTCACACTAACCCTAGCCCAAATCATAAACTTAACCTAGCCCTAGACGTAGCTCTAAACCTACCCATTACTCTAACCCTAAACCTAACCTTATTGATAATAATAACCTGAACCCTAACCCTAACCCTAAACCTAACCCTAACCAGAAAACTAACCATAGACATAACCCTAAAATTAACACTCAGCATAGCCCTAACTCTACATCAAATCATAAACCTAACCATAAACCTAAACATAACCATAGCTCTAATTCTATAAACCTATCACTAATTCCAACTCTGAACAAAAATCTAAACCTATCCTAACACTATCCATTACCTTAACCCTAACCCTAACGTTAATGATAACCCTAGCCCTAATTCTAGCACTACACCTAGATCTAACCTTAGCCCTAATTTGAGTCCTAATCATAACCTTAAAAATTACCCTGAACCTGACTCATTTCCTAACACTTATCCTAGATCTAAACACCACTCTAACCTTAAACCTACCGTAATCCTATCCCTAGACCTAACCCTAAACCTAGCACTAACCCTAGCTCAAAACCTAAACTTTATGCTAAACATAACCTTAAACCTAACCCTAAACCAAGTTCTAACACTAACTCTAACCCTAACTCAAGGCATATTCCTAACCATAACTCTAGTTCTAACCCTATCAATTACCCTAACCATAACCCTTACCCTAATGCTAACCCTAAGCCTAACCACAGCTCTATCACTAACGCTAACTGTATCAATTACCCTAAACCAAACCTGAACCTTAAAACAAACCCTAACTATACTCTAACCAGAACCCTAATGCTAATTTGAGCCACAAACCTAAATTCTTACCTAAGCCAAATCCTAATATTAATAATTCCTCGAGCTCTAAACCTGAC
>NW_026004378.1:0-2091 GCF_001458135.2 Marmota marmota marmota | reverse complement strand
GTATGCAAATATTAGTTTTATTTTGGTAGACCAAAACAATTATCTAGTTAAAAATTACTTTATGAAATAGTTACTGTGAAAGGCAAGAGCTGTAGCATATTTGTGGTTGAGTATATCTTTCTCTTAGGTGCTGGCAATATCCATGAGCATGATGATTCTGTTCATTTCGCTATCTAGTAGTTCATATGAATAAGTAGTTTATGCCTTTCATCTAAAATCCATCTTCATAACTAAGCATTTGAAAATAGAATGTGCCTCTCCAATTTAGTGCTATATAGACAGAAAATGATTAATTTGTTTTCATTTAGTAGAATAAACCCAGATTATGTATATAAAACACCTTGTTGGATCTTTATACAAAATAAATTTTTATTTGAATTCATTATCCTTCTTTGGGTTTTGGAACAAAGTTACATGATTTGTTATAAAAAATCATAAAATATTATACTCCAAAGCTATTTTGAGAAGACACCAATTGTGAAAATATATGATTATAATATTTTTATGACACTTGGGAAGCTGAGGGACATGGCTTCCATCAGTGAAGGTGATGGACATAGCTTCCATCAGTGCATCAAAATAAAATTTTCATGCTTAATATGAAGTCTGAAGGGTTTATAATTTCTATTTTGTACTTTTAGGGAGATTATGTTCTGTTTCCTTCCAAATAACATCTAGAATGATGAGCTGTACTGGGAAAAACCTAATACTGTGTGTTCTTGTACATGTGCAGATATGGAGCCAAGGTTTGACTATCCTTTTCTTTCATCACACAACATTAACATTTTTAAGTTAAGCTAAGTGTCAACATTAGCAACCTTGTAATTAGCTATTATTATAGTTTATACAATGTGATAAAATTAACCATGTCTGAAAGGTCCACTGTGTGTAAGCTGTAATGACATAGAGAGAAGAAGAAACAGTTACTCTGGAGTACTGAGTGCTGTAAGAAGAGTGCAAATAAAGTGTTTGGGTAAGAAAAAAAAAGTGATTGAACTGTGGAATCAGGAAAATCCTTCTTCAGCAGATTGGAAGTGAGGGTGCTTTGAAGGATGTATAGGACTCCAACAGGTGGGAAAAAATTACCAGTTGGTGAAAATAGCATGAAGACATTGTCATCAAAGAGATTTTTTTCCCAGCATCTTAGAAAGTCCACAATGGATTGTCATTGGTCATAGAATAAAGATTAACCTCAGAGGGTTCAGAGTGGTTTCATCTGTGCCTCAGTCTTCTTGCTCCAACCACCGGCTCTCCCTCATTGTAGTGCAGTGAATTCTCTCCCACTTGAGCCTTGGCATTTGCTGTTGCCCTGTCTGAAAGGCCTTTTCCACTGCCAGCCTCTCACTTATTAAACGATACACAGTCTTTAGACCTAAACTTTAAGACCCCGATGAGACCGCACTTACCACCCTTAAACTAAATCTTAAACTAAATCTGGTCTACTAGTCCCTTTACTCCCAAGGCACAATTTTTTTTCTTTCAAGGAACTAATATAAAATGTAATGAAATAGAATGTAAAGAGGGTGTACAAGGGCAAGGTCAGGTCTGTCCAGCTCACTAGGAATGAGCACCATGCCTAGAACTTAATAAATGATCCATATTTATTTATTAAATAAATAAATGTAAATTTTATGGAAATCCATCCTCATATTTAGTGTACTACCATCATCTAAGTTTTATACAGAGAGAATATATAATAGATTCCATATTTATAATATCTTCAATGTTGCTAATTTTAAGAGTTAAAAGTTGAGACTTTTTAAGAGAATAATCCAGATAGATACATCTTTCTCTATTAAGAACTCACTACTTCTATTTGTTTTAAATTGTTCATAGTTAAGCTATACAAAATGATGTTATATAATGGCAGAATGGCTAAATCAAATGATTTAACATGTATTACATCATATACTTATTTTTTGAGGTGATAATACTTAAAATCTAATCTCTAAGTAATTTCTTATTCATAATGGTGCTTTCTTGTAACCATTTCTGGTTAAGCTTATTTTTCTAAAATATGTTATAAACCTTCTACAATAACAATTATGTTGATCACAGTTGAATATATACTTGATAATTGTTCTTAATTAT
>NW_026004377.1:0-2091 GCF_001458135.2 Marmota marmota marmota | reverse complement strand
AAGGAAGGAAGGAAAGAAGGAAGGAAGGAAGAAAGAAAGAAAGAAAGAAAGAAAGAAAGAAAGAAAGAAAGAAAGAAAGAAAACAATAGCCTTCTTTCCAAGGGAAAATATTTTACAGAAACTCTCTGACCTGGGATTGGCAACTAGCCAATCTCAGCCTTCTATAGCCTTCCTTTATCACTGCAAGGCAGGGAAAAAATGGTAAGAAATCTTTCTGGGAATCACAGGACATGAAATTAGGCCCATTAAAATATGAGATGTGAACATAAGTTTACAGACACTTCTGGACAGCACCTTACCACCACATCATCAGTATAAGAATGGTGGATTAGAATTGAGAGAGTTGAAGGACACAGACTCTATTTAAGAAAAAAAATGTTAGGAAACTCCAAGACAAGACGGGAAAGAAAAAAGAAGTAAGAAAATTGAAGCCTCTGACATCTGCAGCTACAACAAATATTAAATAGAACATAGTTCCAGCCAGATTAACATAAAACCTCACACCAAAAGCATAATTATGAACTTTCTAAATTCTAATATATCATTCCAGCTTTCAACAAAATTACAAAGCATGCTAAAAGTCAAGGGAAACACAGTTTGAACAGCCAAAGCAAACACAGCCTCGACTCAGATATGA
Source organism: Marmota marmota marmota (assembly GCF_001458135.2). Lineage (NCBI taxonomy): Eukaryota > Metazoa > Chordata > Mammalia > Rodentia > Sciuridae > Marmota > Marmota marmota. The sequence goes on along the minus strand of NW_026004377.1, from coordinate 1,454 downwards.
CATAGACTTTGGAATTACTGGATAAATAACTTAAAGTTACTATGAGTAATATGTTAAAGGCTCCAAAGTAAAAATTCGATGGTATACCAGAACAGATGTGTAATGAAACAGAGAAATGGAGATGGACACTCGAAGAAAGAATAAAATGGGATACTAGAAATGAAAAGTACAGTAACCAATATGAAGAATGTCATCATGGACTGGAAATTACTGAGAAAAGAATCAATGACCCGAGACATGTCAATAGAAACTTCCCAAACCAAAAGGCTTAAAAAAATGTTTACATAAAACATAATGACCCCAAATTTCAGTACAATTACAAAAAGTATAACTAACAAATAATGGGAATACCAGAATATCAAGAAAAGAAAAGAGGAAAGGAGATTAATTTGGCAATAGTAGCTGGGAATTATCCAAAATTAAGGACAGATATCAATACAGGAGTCTCAGAGTGTTAGAGTCTGTAAACAAGTCAAAATAACACCTGGCATTTTGCCAGGGGAATGTTAGAGTTCTTAAACAAGTCTGGATGGTGCCTGGCAAAATGCCAGAGGGAGTGGTTTGAGAAGTAACAAAAGCGAGCCATTAAGTGTGGAGATTCCTGATTGGCTGACTGATGTATCTAGTTTATGCTAATTAGATAAGCTGTGTGGAATGTATAAATACTGCTTCTGTTCTGTAATAAAGGGCTTCCACTCCTGCTGTATCAATGTACACAAGTTGTTTGTCACCCCCCAGGTTATTTTGCTGCAGCTGGACTGCGGCAGATGGTGGCCCGTATGGGGAGCCCCGGGACACTCCGAGGTAAGTGACGAAAAAAAGACGCCCATCCATAGATAGGACGGGAGCAAATCTGCTCGTCCCTAGGCAGATAGGGCGAGAGGAAAAATGGCCATTTCAAGAAAATGGAGAAGATTGATACAGTATGTTTGTGTCTTGTTTTGTCTCAGTGTATTGTATTGTCTTTATGATGAAAATATGGAAGGGGTGAGATGTAAATTACTAAGGGAAGGAGGCACCCCAGTGGAACCAAGAATAGTTAGGGCATGTGTTGATAAGAGCTCAAGAACTCTAGTCAGAAAGAAAAAGAAAGTTCAGAAGAAGAAGGATTATCAGGAAAAAAGTTGCAGCAAAAGGCTATTACTAAATACATTTTGTTACCGGAGGGTACGTGAAGCGGAGAGGCGGCTGCTGAGTGTGCAAGCCAGTCACAGCGCAGCAAGGATTTTCCAAGAGGCAGCGGCGACTGGCCCTTCCATGCCTCCTGGCTGGGGAGCTGGCTCTTCCACTGCCGCGAGCCCAAATCTAGACCTGACCTGGAGGCACAGTCTTGCAGGCTCTTGCTCCCTGTGCCCAGTAGCAGTTTGAGTCCTGGACACTCCCCAGGGCCATCTGGGGCTGCCCAGGATGCTACAGCCAGCAAAAGACGCTACTGGTGTCCCTGATGTTTGGTC
>NW_026004376.1:0-2091 GCF_001458135.2 Marmota marmota marmota | reverse complement strand
ATCACTGAGATGTATAAATGGAAAAAATTGTCAGAAACATAGCCTATATTCTTATTTTAAGTATAGATGGCAAATTTTATAACAAATTTTAAGTACTCCCCTTATTTTGAAGACTATGTAAGCCTTTTCAAAGATTCATGTTGAAAATAACTTTACTAAAATACCTTACCCTTCTGACATATCATTTGCTTCCCATGTTAAAACATGCTCAACAGACTCATAATAACTGTCTGAGTAGTAAGGGGTCTTCAATATTTCTTCAGAAGATATCAAATCCATTTTTCCTGATCAAAAATTTTTCTCTGTATACAGTTTTAGTTATACAAGATAAATAATTTCTAGAAATTAACATAGTACATAGAGTTAACAATACTATATTGTTCCCTTAATTTTTAAGTGCACACATACTCCTCTAATTTACCTATCATTTTTCTGGCTCACATCTAAACCATTATCAATGATATCAACAAGTCCATGCCATCAAATAATACCTATCTGAATCCTACTGTCAAAAAACAAATTCAATATCACTTTCCAAAATAATCGATTTTATTTGAAAACTGCCTTGGATTTTCCTTCTTAGGACTTATTAACATGAAAATATGCCATGGCATAAATCTGAAATAAAAGTTTTGAAATTTTTCATTCCCATCATTCTCATGATTTTAATGTAATTACATTTATATTTCCAGCAGTGAGTCTACAAATTGCACTTTCTTTTTTGTTTGTTTGGTTTTTATTATTTTTATTTTATATATGACAGTGGAATATATTACAATTCTTATTATAAATATAGAGCATAATTTTTCACATCTCAGGTTGTATACATAGTATATTCACTCCAATTTGTGTCTTCATACCTGTACTTTGGATAATAATGGTCATCACATTTCACCATCATTAATAACCCCATGTCCCCACCTTTCCCCTCTAACACCTCTGCCCCTTCTAGAGTTTATCTATTCCTCCCATGCTCTGGCTTCCTATCCCACTATGAATCAGCCTCCTTATATCAAAGAAAACATTCATCATTTGGTTTTTAGGGACTGGCTAACTTCAGTTAGCATTATCTTCTCTAACTCCATCCATTTACCTGAAAATGCCATGATTTTATTCTCTTTTATTGCTGAGTAATATTCCATTTTTTGTTTATATGTCACTTTTTTAATCCATTCATTTATTGAAGGGCATCTAGGTTGGTTCCACAGTTTAGCTATTGTGAATTGTGCTGCTGTAAACATTGATGTGGCTGTGTCCCTGTAGTATGCTGTTTTTAAGTCCTTTGGGTATAGACTAAGGAGAGGATGGCTAGATCAAATGGTGGTTCCATTCCCAATTTTCCAAGAAATCTCCATACTACTTTTCATAATGGCTGCCCAATTTGCAGTCCTACCAGCGATGTATGAGTGTACCTTTTCCCCCACATCCTCGGCAACACTTATTGCTGTTTGTCTTCATAATAGCTGCCATTTTGACTGGAGTTAGATGAAATCTTAGAGTGGTTTTGATTTGCATTTCTCTAATTGCTAGTGATGATGAACATTTTTTCATGTATTTGTTGATTGATTGTATATCATATTCAGAGAAGTGTGTCTTCAGGTCCTTGGCCTATTTACTGACTGGATTATTTTATTTATTTATTTTTTTTTGGTGGTTGACTTTTTGAGTTCTTTATATACTTTAGAGATTAGTGCGCTATCTGATGTGTGAGGGGTAAAGATTTGCTCCCAAGATGTAGGCTGTCTATTCACCTCTCAGATTATTTCTTTTGCTGATAAGAAGCTTTTTTAATTTGAGTCCATCCCATTTATTGATTCTTGATTTTGATTCTTGTACCACTGGAGTCTTATTAAGGAAGTTGGGGCCTAATCCCACATGATGGAGTTTAGGGCCAGCTTTTTCTTTTATTAGAAACAGGGTCTCTGGTTGTATTCCTAAGTCCTCGATCCATTTTGAGTTCAGTTTTGTGCATGGTGATAGATAGGGGTTTAATGTCATGCATATGGATTTCCAGTTTTCCCAGCACCATTTGTTTAAGTGGCTATCTTTTCTTTTTTTTTTTTTAAAGAGAGAGAGAGAGAGAATTTTAAT
>NW_026004375.1:0-2091 GCF_001458135.2 Marmota marmota marmota | reverse complement strand
ATGTAGGGTGACCCTCCAGCAGCCATTCTTGTGTCCAGCAACACTCTCTGGCCATGGTGCAGAGGCCACAAGGTGAGGGAGAAAGAGCATAGGCTTGACAGGGTGCTCCCAGCTTCTTAGCTGATGCCTCTGTGTCCCCCTTTATCATCAGACATGGCAGTGCCTACCTTGAAGGATTAGGGTAGGTAGGTAATGAGCTATGCCAGTGGTGCCAAGGGTGGATCTGGGCATGGAGCAAGTGCTTACTAAATGCTTGCCAAGGCCAAGACACTGAGGTTGGTGCAGGTGAACCTCAGACCAGCTTTGGGGTGAGGAGGTCACAAGGTCTGCATCTGGCCTTTGGTTTGCCTGGCAACCTGTGGAGGGTGAATGACCACCGTGGGCCAGAGGCTGCAGGCACCAGCAACCTCTACCGCATCAAATCGGTAACAGGGCTCAGCATGAACCTGGCGGGCCAGGATCTATTTCTACCTGCATTGGGCTGCCTCAGCTGTCAGATGCCCAAGCATACTCTGTCTGACCCTTGTGACTTTGGCCCTGTCTGGTTCACCCTGACCTGTGTTGATTCCTGGTACAGGGTGGTAAGGAGGACACCAGACTACCAGCACAACACTTCACAGTGCCAGTTCTTTCCCTTGTCTAGCCTAACAGTGCCTTGCTGAAGGGAAAGCTCTAGGTCTATGGGCAGGGAAACATGCCCCCTGGGTAAGGGAGGAAGCATCCTCCTGCAAACAGGTAGGTACACTCCTACCACTTAGTATCTCCAGAAACTTTGTGTGATGAATAATGTTGCCATCCCCATTTTAAAGATGACCATAGAGGCAGAGAGAGGTAAAACCATTTGCTCATGCCATTATATGCCTGAGCCAGGACCCAAACTCCACATGCCTGACACCAAAGTCTCTACCTCTCAAACCCTAAAATGTCTGGGAAGGAGGCATTTGTGTTGCTGTTGCCCGAGGGTGAGGTGGTTCTGGGCCTCCTATCCTCATAGGGCAGATCCTACTGCCTGGGAACACCACTGCTTCAGGCTGAGTGCAACAGAGAGGAACCCTGGACAGTAGGGTCTGGGGTGGGGGAGTAATGTCCTGGGATGGTGATGGGGGTAGACACAGGTCTTCAGGTGAACAGTGGCAGGGTTCTGGCTGTGAGAACATCACGCCCCTCTCCTCCGTGTTGATGATGGGAGATCCACTGAGCACAGACCCACAATTCATGCTTCACAGGGAGCAGCAGCCACGGGGGTCCAAACCCCAGGCCCAGGTCCTGGGCCTGCCACTACCCTGCTAGCAAAGCTCCTCCCGCACTGCACTCAAGGCATCCTCAAGCGTTTCCAGGATGGGGCTTCCCACTCCCCGCCAGGATACATGCCCTCCCCAACTCAGGGAAGACTGCAGGTGCCTCCTTTCGGTCCTGGTACCCACCCAGGCCCTGAAGCCTCCCGCCGCAGGGTCTGCGGGCGGGGCCCGGGGTGACGTCACGGACCCGGGCCAATGAGGCCGCGCGGCCGCAGGGTTCTATTGCGCAACAAAGAGAGCCCAGAACTTGAAAGGATTCCCCGGGCTCTGGCTGCGCCCGCCCGCCTCCAGCGGGTCTGCTCTCCGGGCTCCTGCCCCCATGCTGGTTTCCGCGGGTGCTGCGCCAATGGTCCTGCAGGGTCCGGCCCAGCAGCCGCTCAGGGGCGGGGCACGCAGCTCACACCCCCAGAATCTCCAACCCCTGCGATCCCAGCCCCCTGGGGCTCGGATCACCCTCCACGTCTCCAACAGACGTTCCCCCGCCTGCCAGTTCCCAGTGGATCCCCCTGGTCCTGCCCAGCCCCGAGGGCGCGTCCGAGTGACCGCCTGGGGAGGCGGAAGCTGGTGGACCGCGGTTCCCAGGCACTCTCAGGGTTGCGCGGGGAAGGGGAGGGACCAGGACCCCCAGAGTGGCCACCCTTGACCTCCGTGGGCCTCTGGGGGCGGAGTTGCCAGGCCTGAGGATGAGGGAACCGAGGGAGGGGCTGACACCGGGGAAGTTACCCTTAAGGTCCCCAAGTTGGATAGGTTCCAGCCCCAGGCGGTGCCCACGGCCCCTCGGACAGACCAGGCG
>NW_026004374.1:0-2091 GCF_001458135.2 Marmota marmota marmota | reverse complement strand
CCTTGCCCCAGAGCTCAAGTCTCTGAATGGCCTCAACCTCTTTAACTATTCCTTCTATGCTTTTGTGATTATATGCTTTAAAACAAATTTTTTAAAAATTTATTCCTTTTAAAGTTGTAGTAAAATATACATAACCTAAAATTTACCATTTTGACCATTTCTTTTTTAAATTTACAATTCTAAAGCATTAAGCATATTCTCACTGATGAGGAGCCATCACCATCATCCCTCTCCAGAACTTTTTATCTCCCCCAGCTGAATCTGCACCCATTAAGCAGTAACTTCCCATTACTCTGAGAAGTCCCTTGGAAACCACCATTCTACTTTCTGCCCCTGTAGACTCCACAACTCTAGCAACTTGTGTAATTGAAAACATACAATATGACTGGCTTATTTCATTTAGCATAATGTCTTCAAGGTTTATTTGTGTTGTAGCATGTGTCATAATTTCTTTTCTTTTGAAGCCCAGATATTGATGTCCTACATTTGTTTACCTACTTGTTCACTGATTGACCCATGATTACCTGATTATGTGCTTTTGCATATGCACATTCCTATCAAAACCCACTTGGCAGAGCTTGTTAGACCTACACTTCACAAGTGGTTTGCTCACTCAAGGTAGGAGAACTTTATAAATGCAAAGTAGACAGTAGACAGAGGACAGAATCAGAGATGGATTTGTTTGAATTGAGAGGAAGCACTGAATGCTTTCAGCCACTAGGAAGATCATGTAGTTCTCACTGAAGTTCTGGCACTGGGGCTTAGAAAAAGCGTGACATTTTTTTAAAAAATGTAGGGAATACAATCCTGGTAGAAGAGGAGCCAAAGAGCAAAGTATGAACATGCACATCATTCTCTTCACTGTTGCTTTGTTTACTGGCTTCAGGATGCCTTGTAGGTTGTTTTGTGTAGTAGTGCCCTTGTGCCAATCCACGATGCCTCTCTTATTTTCATCTTTCTCTAGGGCAGTGCACTGTCCTCTTTCTGTGATCATGTGTTCCCTTTATTTGGGGGATTAAATTGACCTTTTCTTCCTTTAAAATGGTGGGAGAAGTAAATGATAGTTTATTATTTTTTGAAAAGTTTTGGTTGGTGAATTGAAACACTCTGGAGATTCAGGCTGCTATCTTTATTTTTAGTGGAACATTAAAGGCAAAACTCTAGGAACCACGAGTCTAGCAATTTTCTATTAAAGAATAAAGGAAGAGAAACAGCAACAATAACTGTTAATAAAGTGCTTACCATGTGGCAGCAAACTTTTATAGTTGTTGGTTCATTCTATCCTCCAACAACCTAAAGGAAGTATAGATTAAAGTGCTCTCAACATTTCAGATCCTATAGGGAACAGGGGCTCAAAAATATTGAGTAATCTCCACAGGTCACATCATTAGTAAATTTGAGTTGGGAATGGACCCACTAGTTGAATCCATCATTCTGCCTCCTTCCCTTTGGATTCCCTGTGTCAGCTTCCAAATATTGAATGACATTTTTTTTCTGCTCAGAAAATATCTGAGTACCACAAGTCCTGTTAATATTCCAGGTAGAAGATAATGATGCAATACTAGGTAATGGGAATGTATACCTATGCCATTAATTTCACAGGAATCATCCCTGCCCCCATTCATATCTTCTTTTTCTTCTTGTATTTCTGAGATTCTTTAGTGTCCTTGAGCCTCAATCACTGTCCACATATGTAATACTTCACAGGTGACTCCTCATTTTCACCCTTTCCTGCACAGCTGTATGTGTGTTTTTCTTGGTTTCTTTTTGGCAGGTGCTGCAGGATAAGATCTTTTTGGAGTAGGATGCATTCATTACATTTTGTAGTTCTTTCTCAGATTTTTGGTTTGCTAACAGTTTATGTTTAAGGAGTAGAGAGGAATTTTGAATTAAGGATTTTATTACAATTTGGGCTAACTACAAAATATGAAAAATTTCTTGCCATTGGTGAATATTTTATACTTCCTCACAAGGTTCCTTCAGTAGCTCCTACGATGTACAGCTTACAATGCATTTTCCCCTAAATTTTGATGACTTGCACTACAAAAAAATTAAATGTATCTCTATACTTTCAAAATCTCATTGTAGGAA
>NW_026004373.1:0-2091 GCF_001458135.2 Marmota marmota marmota | reverse complement strand
TATATATATATATATATATATATATATTTCTCCCTCATGAAGACCGAAAGCACTGTTACTTTATACTATCAACTCAAGTCTAAATTACATCCAGGTGCAGACACTCCATAGGTGCAGCTTCTTATTTACAGCTCCCAGAAGAAAGTTCTAAAACTATGAAATAAACAGACAAAAGGAGGAAAAGGGAGTCACAGAGGAGTCACTGATACGTAGCAAATTTGAAATCTCTCTGGGCTTGTGTTGTAACTGCCTTGATCAAAACTTAGGTTTAGATAATGATTTTTCACAGTTCTTCGTCTATCTTTTGGGGTTTGGATCTTATTTTCCAAGTTATCCTTTCTTTGTAGTAAAAGGTATTACAAGTTACAGTTGAGTACTCTGCTTCCAAAGTTCCTTTTTCATTCTATACTTTCTCACTCCCTTTTAGTCCAAACTGGTGGTTTTCCTGAAAACACAATTCTTTTCAAAACTTTCTTGGATTTCTGAATTTATTAGACCAGTGTTACAAAAGTAACTTGGGCTTTTGTCCAGATGGCTGTGAGACAATATCTTCAAGCTTCTTAGAAGGGTCACTGTCTGATTAAGGAGATCTATGAGATGTAACCTTTCACACAATGATGGGGCTTTTGTTTGACTGGATGCTACTCTGAAGCATCATTTAGATCTTTCTGAACTAGTAACAAAGGCATTTTTTAATTAGCCATTTCTTCAATGCTTCTCAGGATTTCATTCATACTTCCAAGTCCTTCTTAGCGTTTATCAATGGTCCAATAACAAAGTTTGTCCCATGCTTCATGTTTTTGTTATGGAAGCACCACAGTTCCAGTTATCAAAATCTTTACTAGTTATCCATCACTGTGTAACAAATTACTCGAAAAATTAGAAACTAAAAATGCCAAGTCTTTATAACTTCATATTTTCTGTGAATTATAAATTTGAAAATGGCTTTCCTGGGTAGTTATGGCTCAGAGTTTCTCATGAGGTTGCACTCAAGAAGTTTCTCAGGACTGAGTCCTTGAAAAACTTCACTAGAACTGAAGAATCCATTTTGAAGCCCATTCACAGAGCTGTTGTTCATTCCTCCTCAGAAGGGCCTCTCAATGGCACAGCTTGTGTGTCCTTTCACAAGGCAGCTGGCTCCCTCAGAAGCAGGCAGGGAGAAAGACAATTGAAGTTACAGTATCTTTTATAATCTAATCTGAGAAGTAGCACAATGTCATTTTTGTCCTATATTATATACTAGAAGTAAGACACAATATCCAGCCCAAACTTAAGGAGAAGAAATTAAGCTCAACCTCTGGAAATGAGGTGTCAAAGGGTTTGTGAACAAACTAAAAACTTTTACAATGATCCGTTTCTGCATCGGAAAAGAACTTTAAAAATACTTTTCTGGCCCATTTGTTGATTGGGTTATTTGTTTTCTTATTGTTTAATTTTTTGAGTTCTTTGTATACTCTGGATATTAGGGCTCTATCTGAAGTGTGAGGAGTAAAAATTTGTTCCCATGATGTAGGCTCCCTATTTACCTCTTTTATTGTTTCTCTTGCTGAGAGAAAACTTTTCAGTTTAAGTAAGTCCCATTTGTTGATTTTTGTTATCAACTTTTGTGCTATGGGTGTCCTATTAAGGAATTTGGAGCCCGACCCTACAATATGTTGATCGGAGCCAACTTTTTCTTCTATCAGACGCAGAGTCTCTGATTTGATATCTAGCTCCTTGATCCACTTTGAGTTAACTTTTGTGCATGGCGAGAGGAGGGGATTCAGTTTCATTTTGTTGCATATGGATTTCCAGTTTTCCCAGCACCATTTGTTGAAGATGCTATCCTCCCTCCATTGCATGCTTTTAGCTCCTTTATCAAATATAAGATAGTTGTAGCTTTGTGGATTAGTCTCTGTGTCCTCTATTCTGTACCATTGGTCCACCCTCCTGTTTTGGTACCAGTACCATGCTGTTTTTGTTACTATTGCTCTGTAATATAGTTTTAAAGACCTGAACAGACACTTCTCAGAGGAGGACATACAATCAATCAACAAGTACATGAAAAAATGCTCACCATCTCTAGCAGTCAGAGAAATGCAAATCAAAACC
>NW_026004372.1:0-2091 GCF_001458135.2 Marmota marmota marmota | reverse complement strand
TGTTATGTTATGGCTATGTCTAGTATAAGACAGTTAGGTTTAGGTTAAGTGTTAGGGCTAGGTTTAGGGTTAGGGATAGATTTAGGATTAAGGCTTGTATTAGCATTAAGTTTCAGTTTAGGATTAAGGTAATGGATGGGATTAGGTTTAGGATTCAGTTTAGGTTTAGAGTAATGGATATGGTTACTGATAGCGATAGGGTTAGTGTTAGGCCTAGGGTTAGCATTTGTTTTAGGCTTATCTTTAGGGTAATGGATAGGGTTAGAGCTAAGGTTAGGGCTAGGGTTAAGGTTAAGTTTATGGCTAGGGTTAGGGTTAGGCCTAGGGTTAGTGTCAGGGTTAGGTTTAGGGTAAGTATTAGGGTTTGAGCTAGTGTTTGGTCTAGGGCGAGGGCGAGGGTTAGAGTCAGGGCTAGGGTTAGGTTAAGGGTTAGTATTATGATTAGAAAAAGGGCTAGAGTTTGAGCTTGGTGTAGGACTAGGGCGAGGGTTAGGGTTAAAATTTAGGGCTATGTTTAGGGCTACAATAAGGGCTAGGTATGTGTGATGTTTATGGCTAGAGTTAGGGCTATGGGTAATGTAAGAACTCAGGTTATGGTTATGGAGAAGTATAGTGTTAGAGTTAGGTTTTGTGTTAGGATAAGGTTTAGAGCTAGGGTTTTTGTTAGGGTAAGTGTCAGTGATGGGTTAAGGTTAGGGCCAGAATTAGGAATAGTGTTGGGTCTAGGGATATGGTTTGTCTTTGTGTTAGGTTAAGGGTTATTGTTAGGGCTAGTTCAAGGTTTTTGTTCAGGGCTAGGGCTAGATTTATGACTCTATTTAGGATTAGGTTTGGTCTAGTGCTAGTGTTACTGTTAGGTTTAGGTATAGGTTTACTGGTAGGGGTAGAGTTAGGGCCTGGTTTAGGGTTAGTGTCAGGTTTAGATATAGGGTTAGTGTTAGGGTCAGAATAAAGGTCAGGGTTTGGGTTAGGGCTAGAGCTAGAATTAGGCCTAGGGTTAGTTCTAGTAAAAGAGTTAGGGTTTGGGATAGGCTAAGGATTAGTGTTAGGACTAGGGTAGCATTAGGGTGAGGGTTTGACTTAGGGTAATGGATAGGATTAGAGGTAGGGTTAGGATTAGAGATAGGGATAGGGCTAGGGTTAGGGTGAGGGCTACTGTTAGGATTAGGTTTATGGTTAGGGTTGTGGTTTGAGTTAGTAATATGGTTAGGATTAACATTGGGGTTAGCATTAGTGTTTGCGTTAGGGTTAAAATTAAGTTTAGGATTAGTGTTAGGTTTAGGGTTATGGTTAGTGTTAGTTGTAGGGTTAGCATTAGGTGAGTGTTAGGGTTAGGGTAAGGGTTAGTGTTAGGGTTAGGGTTAATGTTAGGCTTAAGGTTAGGGTTAGAGAGAGGGTTAGGGTTAGGGTTAGGGTTAATATTAGGGTTAGGTTTAGGGTTAGTTTTGGGTTAGTGTTAGGTTTAGTGTTAGGATTTGTGTTAGGGTTAGTGTTTGGTTAGGCTTAAGTTTACAGTTAAGATTGGGGTTTCGGTTAGAGATAGGTTTAGTATTAGAGTTAGGGTTAGGATTAAATTTAGGTTTAGCATTTGTGATAGGGTAAGGATTAGGCTTAGGTTTCAGGTTAGCTTTGGGGTTAGTTTTAGATTTAGGGTTAGGATTGGCTTTATGGTTAGTGTCAGGGTAAGTGTTAGGGTTAGCGTTCGGTTATGGTTAGGGTTTGTATTAGAGTTAGGGTTAAGGTTATCATTAGAGATAGGGTTAAGATTATATTTAGAATTAGGGTTACAGTTAGGGTTAAGGTTAGGGTTAGGTTTAGTGTTAGGTTTAGGTTTATGGTTAAAATCAGTTATTGGGTTAGTTTTGGGGTTAGGTTTAGGGTTAGTGTTAAGGTTAGGGTTAGGTTTAGATTTAGTATTAGGTTTAGGTAGGGGTTAGGATTGGGTTAGGGTTAGGATTATAGTTTCGTTAGGGTTTGTGTTAGGGTTAGTGTAATGTTAACAGTTTGTGTTAGGGTTATGGTTAGGATTAATAATCAGGTTCGTGTTAGAGTTAGGGGTAGGGTTAGTGATAGGATTACATGTAGGTTTAT
>NW_026004371.1:0-2091 GCF_001458135.2 Marmota marmota marmota | reverse complement strand
GTAGAGTGGAAAGTAGAAGGCTTTATTAAAGGACAGCAGAAAAGACTTCTCCCCAGAGGAAGAAGGGGACCCGAAAGGCAGAATCCATATATATATTAAATGATTGGCATATAACAAAGATAGTCTTCATGGTGAATTTTCTTTTTTCTTTTCCTCTCTATTTCTTTCTTTTGTGGTGCTGGGAATTAAATCCTTCCAGTAGTTTTCATTTCCTTCCATAATTTTATTTACCCTTAGATTTTATAATGACAATGTATTATTCACAGAATTTAGAAACAATAGTTGTTTTAATTGGTACATGGAGCACCACACCTGTAGAGACCTGAATTTGAATTCCGATTTTTGACAAGATAGAACAATAATTTTATAAAAAATATTTTTTAGTTGTAGATGGACACAACACCTTTATTTTTTATATTTATTTTTTAGTTTTAGGTTGACACTATATCTTTATTTTACATCTAGGTGGTGCTGAGGCTTGAACCCAGGGCCTCGCACGTGCTAGGCAAGAGCTCTACCATTGAACCACACCCCAGTCCCTAGTTTGCTAGTATTTTGTTGAGGATTTTTACATATCTGTTCATCATAGATGACCTGTAGCTCTGTGTGTGTGTGTGTGTGTGTGTGTGTGTGTGTGTGTCTCCTTATCTGGTCTTAAATTTTTTGAAGTATTCAACAGTGAAGCCAATTTCTGCTGCACTTTTCTTTGATGGGAGAATTCTTAACTACTAATTCAATTTTCTTCCTCATTGGTTTGTTCAGGTTTTCTATTTTTCACAATTCATCTTATAAGGTGTATGTATCTAGGAATCTATCCATTACTTTTAGATTATCAAATTTGTTGGCATGTAATCATTCATAATTGTTCATAGTAATCTCTAATGACCCTTTTCATTTCTGTGGTGTCAGTTGTAATGTCTCCTTTATCATCTCTGATTTTATTTATTTTAATCTTTTGTTTTAGTCCAACTAATGATGTGTCCATTTTGCTTATCTTTTCAAGAAATCAACTATTTCACTGATGATTTGTATCATTTTTTTTTTTTTTGGAGTACTGGTGATTGAACTTGGGCATTCAACCACTGAGCCACATTCTCAGCCCTATTTTGTATTTTATTTAGAGGCAGAGTCTTATTGAGTTGCTAAGAGCCTTGCTTTTGCTGAGGCTGGTTTTGGACTCATGATTCTCCTGCCTCAGCTTTCTGAGCTGCTGGCATTAGAAGTGTGCACCACTGTGCCTGGCTGTATCAATTTTTTCCTCTGTTTCATTTATTTCTGCTCTTCCCTTTATTATTTCTTTCCTTTTACATATTTTGGGCTTGTATTTTTTCTACTTTACTGCTGTGCAACATTAGGTCGTTTATTTGGGATATTTCTACTTTTTTAAAAAAAATTATTACTGCTTTAGAGTTATACATAATGCTGGGGTTCATTTGGACATCATACATGTATGAAATATAATTTGCTCTATTTCAATCTCCAGTACTTCCCCTTTCTCTTCTATTTTTGTCAGCTTTGTGTTACTGTGGCCAAAGACCCAACAAGAACAGCTTAGAGGAGGAAAAGTTTATTTTGGCTCAGAGTTTCAGAGGTTCAGTCCATGGTTGGCTCTATCCATGACTCTGGGTCCAAGTTAGGAAGAAAATCATTGTGGAAGGGCATGGTGGAGAAAAGCTGTTCAGTTCATGACAGCCAGGAAGCAGAGAGAAAGTGAGAGCTTCACTTGCCAGGGACAGAATATAAACCCCAAAGGCATACATACACCCAGGTACCTACTTCCTTCAGTCATGTCCTACCTGCCTACAGTTACCACTCAGTTATTCCATTCTATTGGATGAATCCACTGATCAGATTATAGCTATCATAACCAAATCATTTCACCTTGAAACTTTCTTGCTTTGTTTCACACTTGAGTTTTTGGGGACACCACATATATAAACCATAACACTGTTTTTGTTAGTAGCTGTATAGTTTAATTTGAGATCAGATATTGTGAAGCCACCAGCATCACTTTTATTGCTTAGTGTTGCCTTGATTATTCTGGGTTATTTATTTTTCCATATGAATTTTAGAACTCTCCCCCCCCCCCCC
>NW_026004370.1:0-2092 GCF_001458135.2 Marmota marmota marmota | reverse complement strand
CCAGATCATCTGAAGCATGTATATCCTGAATTCTTTATCTGACATTCCATCTGCTGCAGCTGTTAACTCTTCTAATATTGAGTTGACCTGCATTGCTTGTGGTCCTTTCTTTCCTTGTCTCTTCATACTGTTCACATTTCTTTCTGCTTGGTGAAACTGCTCTGCTATTGAATTTTCCCCCTATATATTTATATTGCTCTTGTATAGTTGCAAAGTCTCCCTCGCAGGTGTGGGTGGCGGCTCTGCCCCTCCTCCAATTGGGGCAATGTGCCTACCACGCCGGCAGGCCGCTGGGCCTGTTCTGTCTGTTGGTTGCAGGTCTGGCCTGGTGTTTTGGTGGTCGCAGGTCCGCCTACCTTGCAGGCGCGGGGGGCGGCTCTGCCCCTCCACAGGATGCTGGGCCTTTCTGCCTGTGGGTCACAGGCCCAGAATTGATATTCTTAACTAGTGCTTCTGTGAGGAAAATTTGTTTTTATTAAGGGCATACTATGTATCAGATTTTTTAAAAATACTTTGCTTGTGTTATTAATTAAGCAGATTATGTTAATAATATCTAAAAATATATAATAATAACTAACAATACCAATTGTTATATAAATATACCAATCCTATGAGTATTAAATAATACTATAAATATCACAATATTAGGCTGTCTTCTGCTATATAGTAAACAAAAAAATAAATACTACTATGAATTTTATTTCTAATTGTATAGTCCCAGAGTCGTTTGTGCCAAATGTTTTGTTGGTTGTACTTTAATATCCTTGTCAATAATTCAGAAAATGTATTATTTGAATGCCATAAATATTAATTTTATTTGGTAAACCTCTTCTCTTTGATCTTAGTTTATCTTCCATCCATATTCTTGAAGTTTCTGTTTTCAGCACTGATATTTAGGGTAGGTATAATGTATCCTGATAATTTTTGTTACAGATTCATTAGTGTAATAACTGTCTAATTCACTTCTACATTGTAATGCCTCACAATAAATTGGTAGGAGAGATTCTTTAAATAAAAATGTTAAAATTCTATTCTTACTGCTTATGTTGGTTATGCATTTATATTAATGTATGGAATTTAAAGTGAAATTGAAAACTAAGTAACAACATAATTATTCTGTTTCTATTTCTAAGCTATAATATTACAAAGACAAGAAGTTTTTCTTATGTAGGACAGAACCAACTTTTAAGTCAAGGATAACAAAAATTGTCCTTATACACTGGGACACAATCCAGGTGAATCATGATTTATGTGCCTACTTTAGATAAGAAGAGGAGGAGCATTATGATAATATAGCTTTCTCATTTGAAGGTAAAACTATTAGTCCAATGTTCTCACATAATATTATCAAAAGAAGAAAAATAAACTAAGAACCGAACTAGCAATCATATTAAAAAATGCATTAAAGCAATATCAGAATACATAGCTTCTTTAAATAAAACTCACATACTTGTAATTCATACATTAAAAATTATAACTTTTATGGGACAAAGACATTTATAAGCTTAACCTTCTTTTTTATAATGTAAAAGCTACACAACTTAAGATCTAACAAAAACAACAGCAATACTTACCCATACTATTATCAAGCATTCCTACCAGTACTATGCTCAATCCTTTGATTTACCTTCCTCATCTTGCCCATAATAGATTGCTAGATTGCATGCTATGCAATATTTAAACTTCTTATTCTTTTCCAGGACAGTCATCTTGAATTGTTCATACAAAACATTTTAATAAAGGCTTGAGATATGAATCTTGTTGCTTTTATTATTTTTTCACAATGTCTGGGAAATTCAAATACCATTCCCAGAGAAAAACAGTTGGTACAAGAAAGGCTTAACATGCTTCCCAGGTAGTCAGCAAATGATTGTGATCATATCTCTATGCTAACTAGCAGTTGAATGTAATAAAAATGTAAGTAAGACTCATTATATTCTTGAATTTCAATACATTCTTAGGTAACTTTTCTTTTTATAATACCCTCAATCCATTTAAACATGGATATATGTGCTTCCAATTTACTGTATTTCATTATACCATAATATGATCTCTCTCTCTCTCTCTCTCTCTCTCTCTCTCTCTCTCTATA
>NW_026004369.1:0-7296 GCF_001458135.2 Marmota marmota marmota | reverse complement strand
GGCAATTGAAACCTATTGGGAGAAAAATACTAGATTAAATACTATTATTTAGCTAGGCGTGATGGTGCACACCTGTAATCCCAGCTACTCAGGAGCCTGAGGCAGGAGGATCAGAAATTTGAGGCCAACCTGGGCAATTTCCGAGACTTTGTCTCAAAATAATTTAACAAAAGAGATGGGGATGTAACTCTGTGGTAGAGCACCCCTGAGTTCAGTCCACAGTATTATATATACACACATACACACACACACACACACACAACACAATTCTTTCAGTATCTCCTAACACATACATTATTAAACATAGTACACTCCAAAGAAACAGGAGGGATTCAGAATACAAACAACAATATTTTCCCACTTACTGAGACTGACCCAGCTTTAGGTCAGAAAAAAAAAAAAAAAAAGATGCCTTCATCCAACAGATGGCTACTAAATGTGGTTCATGTAAGCATCCAGTGACAATCAGTTCAGTTGTTAAGCAAACCCACACCTTAACCCTCACCTCATCCAAAAGCCAATTAACTTGGTTCATTCTTCTGTGGAGACTGGCAAACATCCCAGGTCAAGGCAAAGCTACAGATAATTGAGAAAGACTCAATTATCCTCACAGACCAATTTACAATTTCTTTTGCTCTAGGCTGTACTGGTGGCCAAGGTTTCTGCTGAGGATAACACTCACAGGGTAAGGCAAGGGAGAAAACATGCATAGCCTACGGATTTTCTTTTCACTCATAAAAGGATTGCTAAAAAACTCAGCTAAACATTCAATTAAAAACCTCTGAAAATATTACTGAGAACAGAAGTAGGTAGGTAGGCAGAAACCAACTGAGGCATTATAGAGAGCACACTAGATATGAAGTCAGACAGAGTTGGCTGTGAGATAGCAGACAAAATGTCAGTTTCTATATTTCTTTGCACCTCCATGTCCTAATCTGTAAAATGGGGATATGTTCATTCCCATCTCTCACAAGAGATCTGTGATGATTAAATGGGATGATGCATTTGAGAACTACTAGCACTGAATCAGAGCCATAGTAAGTACTGTGATCGAGGGATGGAACAAATATTCATAGAGTGTCTATTAAATCTGAAAGTATTCAGGGTTCTGGCTGAGCCCCTTCAGTGTTGTATGGGAAGGCATCTTGAAAGACTCCTTTATTCTGAATTCAGATCACTAAGGAGAAATTAGTCCACCCTTTACTGGTTTTAACATTTTTAAACCAATAGTTGGATAAAGGCATGATACAGCAGTATTTCAGTGAATTGTAGAACTGATAAGAAAGGGTTCTTTTCATAGTGGAGAATTACTATGGCATATAAGGGCCTTCTAGCAATTCTTCATGTTCTGGAGGATTCATCCTAATAGTGATTCTGAATTACATATAATAGATCTGCCATATTCCCCATAACTTCATGAGCACCCTTCTCTCACTCACCTTTAACTTCCCTTTATTAAAAATCTGGTATTTCCCAGAAAGTACTAAGTAGCAAAGAATCTCACATACACACACACACATAAGCGCTCTCGCTTGCTCTCTCTCTCTCTCTCTCTCTCTCTCTCTCTCTCACACACACACACACACACACACGCACACACACACACCCACAATGAAAGGGTGTATGGGAAAAAAGAGAGAAAAGGAAGGAGTGTACAAGAGAAAAACTTCTTCTCTTATATTTTTAGTTGTAGATAAACACAATAAGTTCATTTTATTCATTCATTTTTATATGGTGCTGAGGATCAAACCCAGTGCTACACACGTTAGACAAGCAGTCTACCATTGAGCTACAACCCCAGCCCAAGAGAAAAACTTCTTAATCTCATAAATATGCATGCACCAAAATCAGTTTTAAATTTTTGTTCAAAATGTTCCATTCTCTTGGAAGGTCCATGGTTATCTTAAGAAATCTCTGAAGTGCAAGGAGGTACAACTTAAAGTGAGGTGATCTTCAGTGTGTGCAAATTAAAATGAAACCATTTTTATAATGGAGAGAAAGAGAAGGGCAAGTGATTTTCTGCTCTTTTCTCTAGAAAAAAAAAACTACCCTATAGAACTTCTGAAAGACCATTCAAAGGCATACATTAACTTTATACTTAACAAAATTGAAGGATATTCTGCACCCTCATCATAGGAAAAAAGGGGAGTAATATATCTTTGCATTAGGAGCCAGAGACATAATCATTTTTAGCTGAACGAGGATGCCAGAATGGCCAACCAATGCTTTCCCTTTGATTAGCTGGAAAGCAATCAGTGCACTCCTGCTAGATTGGAGCTTTCACTCAAAATAGAAACTGGCCTGAAGTCCAGAAAGCTGGCAGTCCAGAGACAAATCCCCAGAAGGGATCTTGACACTGCACTAAGATCCAGAGTTGGCATGCTCATCAGGACCCAAGTTTAAGGCTGAAGCTTATAAAGAAGTTGCTGAATAATAAAGATACTCAATATCCTTAGGATTCACATGTTTCTTTCATTAGCTAAAAGAAACAACTTAGGCATTTAAGGTTTGCTTCATTTTGCTATTTTAATAAAGATACTCGATTTTTGATAAAGGCATTTATTTAATTTTGAATTATAATAGATAGGGGAAGGTGATATGCATATTTTTTAGGATAGGGCATTAATGAGACTTCTGCTTCTGGGAAAATGGAGGTGAACTTTTCCTTATTCCTTCCACTAAAACAACTAAAACCTTTGTACCTTATAAATAAACATCTGGCTTTCTTTAGGAGAAAGTTGTTGCAAACCACATATTGGACAAAGGACTAGCATTTAGAATATGCAAAGAAATTTCAGAACTCAAAGGTGGAAACAAACAATCTAATTAGAAGGGTCTTAACACACATAAGACTTCTATTACTTTAAGAAGACAGACCAGCTAAGGACCTTGGGTTTCAGAGCATGGCAAAGTGCTAAGTTCTATAGGTTTTCCTTTTGCCCTATATAGTCCATATTTGGAGCTGAGAAACAGATTTCAAGCTGGAAATCTCAGTGGGCACAGAGCACAAAGGCTCTAACAAAAGCCTGCTCTTCAAAATAAGGGAAAGAAGGTGGGGGGTATGGATAGAATATCATAAAGATATAGGGAAGATCATTGGATTAGAAAAGGGAGATGAGAAAGAGGAAAGAGGGACGAAAAGGGGAGGAAATGTGTAATCAATTTAACAAAGCAAAATCACATTAGATGTGTTTATAAATCTCCAAAAGGGAATTTCACCTTTATGTCTATGTAGAAAGCATCAATCAAAAATAAATAAATAAATAAATAAATAAATAAATAAGTAAAAGGAAGATCAGTAGAAAAAGGAGAACAGAGGGAGGGAGAAGAGCAGGGAATGGCTGTGGGGAATGGATATGGAAATGGAATAAGCTGAATTCCATGCATGGATGATTTTTTACAATGAACCCAATTTCTACATATAATTATAATGATCTAATAAAAAATTATATATATATGTATATATATACATATATATATATATATGTGTGTGTATATATATATATATATATATATATATATATATATATATATATATATATGATAAAAGCCTGCTCTGACCCTCCAGAGAACCAGGAGAAGGATAGCCTCACAAAACAGAACACTGTTAGACAATAGCTGTACTCTAGCCAAATGCCAGAGAAAAACTGTGGCTTAATGCCACCCATGACAACAAAGGTTGAGCTGGGAGTGTATATTTCCACTCCAGCTTGGCTGTAATGATGTGCCCCCAAACCCACCACCACCCCTAGGTATTTACAGAAAAGGCTGAATATACAGACAGGACATTTATCCATGACAGGTTGTAACAAGCCTTCCCCTATTCTGAGTGTAAATGCAGAGCACATGGGGAACCTGGACATTCACCCTCACCTGGTAGGAACAAGGAGCCTCCTCCCTCTCATTGATGAGGTGGTGCTAGAGGAGGCCATACAGGGAAAAGAAAAGTGGCACTCCTAGCAAGGGAGGAATCAGTAGGAGACTAGAAGGAACAAAGAGCCTCCCTCCTTGGGTGTCAATAGAGTTCAAGTGCAAAACTTGAACTTCTACCTCAACCTGGAAGTAATGAGGCAGTGGCCACATCCACTACCAGGGTAGTGTAAGAGGAAGCCAGCTAAAATGGAAAGTTTAGATATGTTTCATACTCTCATAACATAATAACCCAAAGTCCACATTTCAGTAGAATATCATTCATCATTCTCCAAACCAGGAAGATCTTACATTGAACAACAATTTAGAAAGATAATCAATAGATGCTAACACCAAAATGATAGAGCAGCCATCATAAAAAATGCTTCAATGAGTAGTTACAGCTCTGCATGAAACAAATGAGAAAAGAGAATGTCTCAGCAAAGAACTTGCATGTCTTAGCAAAGAAATAAAAGAAATAAAGTGCCACCCAATCAAAATTTTAGAACTTAATAAAATATTCAAAATATACTTAATAAATAGTCTCAATAGAAGAATGGAGGGAACAAAGAAAAAAGGAATCAATAAACTTAAAGACAGAATAATAGAAATTACCTAATATAAACAATGGAAGGGAAATAGATTGGAAAATGAACACATTCTCAGTATCTTTGGGACTGCAATGAAAGACCAAATGTTCATAAATACAAGAGTACTTGAAGAGAGGAAAGAGAGCAGGGCTAAAAATGTACTTGAACAAATGATGCCTGAGAACTCCCCAAATTTGGCAAAAGACATTCTCAGATGAGGAAAACTAACAGAATTCATTACTGGCAGACCTATTCTAAAAGAACAGCTAAAGGAAGTTCTTTAAACAGAAAGGAAATGACAAGGGAATGTTGAAATATCAGGAAGAAACAACATGGCCAACCTCTCCATATAATATATTAATCATATCATATAGTGAGTTTCATTGTAGCATATTTGTGTATACAAAAAAAAAACATAATTTGATCAGCGTTACTCCCCAGTACTTTCCCTACCCTCTCCTTGATCCTTTCTTTTCATCTGCCCTATTGGTCTCCCTCTCTAATTTCATGGAGTCCCTTTGGTTTCCTTTTCTCCACCTAGTTTCCACACATCAAAGAAACATATACTACTTTTCTGAGTCTGATTTATTTTGCTTAACATAATGGTCTCCAGGTCCATTCATTTTTCTGGAAAATTTTTATTTATGACTGAATAAAACTCCATTTTTTGTGTAAAACAATACTTCTCTTGAGTTTTCTAAAAAATTATGTTTGATGATGGAAACAAGATTTTATAGCACATTTGATGTACCTTTAAATATATATAAAGGAAATATTTAGTAAGATTTTATTATAAGGGGGGGAGCATATAGGGGTGTAAAGGGAGATAAAGTTTCTACACTTCATTAAAACTGGTAAAATGACATCAATAGAATGATAAAAAATATGTATATTATAATATCTATAATAGTCAATAAAATCTATATGAAGAGATATACCTAAAAACACTAGATATAAAAAATCACTAGAATTATAATTATTGTTTAAAAAACCCACAGCAAGGTGGGAAAAGAAAATAAAGAAAAAAATAGGACAAAGGGAAAACAAAATAAAATGTTAGAATTAAGCTCTAATATACCAATAATTACATTAAATATAAATGGTCTAAATATACCAGTTAAAAGACAGATTGGAAGAGTACCTTAAAACACAACTATATACTGTCCAAACTATATACTGTAAATAGACATTCACTTCAAATAAAATAAAATGTGAGGGTTTAAAATAAAACAATATAAAATATAGGATCTAAATTCTAATAAAAAGGAAAAAAGAATGGCTATATTAATGACAGATAAAGTAAGTTTTGGAGTAAGGAAAATTAATAGAGAAAGAGGTATGTTGCACAATGATAAAAAGGATCAATCCACCCAGAAAGCACAAAAATTCTAAATACCTATCCATTAAACAACTGAAAAATATGTGAGGAAATCCAGAAAAAACTGAAAGTAGAAATACACAAATCCACAATTACACAGTACTTGGACCTACTTTTTCTTCTATTAGGTGCAGGGTCTCTGACTAGGTCCTTAATGCACTTTGATTTGAGTTTTGTGCACGATGAGAGATAGGGGCTTAATTTTGTTTTGCTACTTATGGATTTACAGTTTTCCCAGCACCATTTGTTGAAGAGACTACTTTTCGCCAATATGTTTTTGGCATCTTTGTCTAATATAAGATAACTGTATTTATGTAGGTTTTTCTGTGTCATCTATTCTGTACCATTGGTCTTCATGTCTATTTTTGTGCCAATACCATGCTGTTTTGTAACTATAGCTCTGTAGTATATAGTTCAAGGTCTGAATATAGTGATGCCACCTGATTCATCTCTTCTTGCTAAGGGTTGCTTTAGGTGTTCTGGGCCTCTTATTTTTCCAAATGTATTTCATGACTACTTTTTCTATTTCTATGAAGATTGTCACTGGGATTTTCATAGGAATTGCATAAAATCTGTATAGTGCTTTTGGTAATATGGCCATTTTGATAATATTAATTCTGCCTAGCCAAGAATATGGGAGATCTTTCCATCTTCTAAGATCTTCTTCAATTTCTTTCTTTAGTGTTTCTTTTAGTTTTCATTGTAGATGTCTTTTACTTCTTTTATTCAATTGATTCTGAAATATTTTATTTTTTGAGACTATTGTGAATGGGGTAGTTTTCCTAATTTCTCTTTCAGTTGATTCATCGCTGACCTATAGGAACACAAGTACTTGGAAATTTCAATGCCCTTCTCTCAACAATGAATAGAATTACTAGATAGAAAATACATAGGAGGTAGAAGAATTCAACACTACCATTTACCAACAAAACTTAAATAACATTTATGAAACATCCCACAAATTAGTAGAATGCACATCATTTTCAAATGCTCATGAAAAATATGCCAAAATAGACTACATCCTGGTCTATAAACAAATCTTAAACAGTTTTAAAAGTATTTAAAACATATACAGTACTTTTTCCTACTACAATGAAATCAAAATAGAAATGAACATTTGGAAACTAAAGCAACATTTCTCTTTTGGTACTAAGGATTGAACCCAAGGCACTCTACCACTGAGCCACATCCCTAGCCCTTTTTCATTTTTTAATTTTGAGATAGGGTCTCACTAAGTCACTTAGGCCTTGGTAAAGTTGCTGAGGCTGGCTTCAAACTTGCTATTCTCTTGCCTTAGCCTCCAGAGGTTCTGGGGCTACATGTGTGTGCCACCATGCCTGGTACTAAGCAACATTTCTAAGTAATCTGTGGGTCAAAGAGGAATTCTCTAGAGAAATCACAAATCATATTATATATATA